>NW_028227268.1:116290750-116535750 GCF_978045245.1 Mus caroli | reverse complement strand
GGAAGCTTCTCCCAGTTGTGCCTTCCTCTATATTTATGTGCCATTTCATCAACTGACTGGCTAATAGGCCAACCTGAGGCTTAAATAATAGGCTTCCAGTGACATGTCCTTCTGGCATCCATGGGGAGAACAAGGCACAGAGAGAGGCTGGCTGAGCCCTGGTCTTTTGTGTTGGTTATTGCATGAGGCAGGTGCTTCTGTCCTCCCCATCATCCTCATCCCCTTCTTTAATCTCCTTCCCTCTTGATTTTCATCTCTCGGAGGTAGCAGTGCCCATGGTAGAGCATGGCAGCTCACTTGCAGATTGTGTGTACAAGAAAGTCAGGACTGGGGACTCTTGCCTATGTACTCATTAAATTAATGCTCACCTCAGATAGAAGTTGTTTCCACACTTTCTGAAGCCTGCCAAAGTCCTTGGAGTTTCCTCTCATAGGTTCTATCTTGAGAGTTTTGTCTAGCCTAGAAAGCTTATTTTAGGTTTTCCTCCCATCTTAGACTGTCTTTACAAACTTGATGGATGCTCTTGCTGGGCTAAACATGCTAGTGCTGACATGGCCTGGAGTAGCACCCAGTGGTGGTGGACTGGAGATTTCCCATCAGGCTAACACTGGCTGTTAGTGTACACTGGAACTGCTGGGGTGGGGGGCGCAGTCTAGGACTTTAGATGAGCTGGAACCAGAGTAAACCGCTTCCCCCTTTTGGTGACTGGTCTGTCTATTAGGAAAGACCACAGAAGTCTAACTCTAAAACACTCCTAGGGCTAGCTAAAGGAACTGGGTAGGGGACAGGGTGGGGGAGGGTATAGGGGACTTTTGGGATAGCATTTGAAATGTAAATGAAGAAAATATCTAATAAAAAATTGAAAAAAATTGTAGCCACATGCATATGAACTCAAAATAAACTGCAATTTCCTGCTGATCCCTCTTGCGTCATGTCACGAGCGTATGGTGAGGGGAGTCGTGTGTGGCTGAGCTAATTACCAAGACCATATGGTGTGGGAAAACCAGGCAGTGTTATTAAAAATGCCTCTTTGCTCCTGCTGGAGCTTCTGAGACTCTTCTACAGGATGGCAGTTTTGGTAGCTGTTGATACTTGAGTAATGTGACTGTCCACGCGTATTTTTAGACTTCTTTGCCACCAGGCAGTCTTCAAACATATTCTATCTGCTGATCCCAGTGCTGGGTCTAAAGAGGGATCCCAGGATTGGTTCGTACAAGCCTGGTTCTCAAGACTCTTCCACAAACGTGAGTTCTGTGTCGGACAACACATTTCCAGTATTCTTGGTTCCTCCCAGCTGGTTTGACAAATCTCTGTAGTGCAAGCACCAGGTGCCAGGTGCACATGGCAGGAATATGCGAAGTGGCTCACCCTCAGGTCGATCTATGTCTTCACTCTTCACACACACTCTGGATTTTCTGTAACATGGATATTGTGTGGCAGAATTAGGCTTCACCCAATGCCTCCTGTAATGCAGAAACTAGGGATCATGGGTCAAAGCAATTTTGCAGCCACAGTGAACGTATAGGCTGTGCTACCTCTGGAGCTGTTACCTTTGTCAGGAGGCATTGAGGCTATGAGCGGAGGGCTGTCACAGAGGCCTTATTTAGTTGTCATGGTGCCCTGTGAGAGATGGTGTCAAGGTAGAAGATGTGGCAACTGAGTATTAAAGAAGATCAATAATTAGATTCACACTCATGGGCGAGCAGCTCAGAGGTGAGCCTGAGGAAGCCGCCTGTAAATGAATTATTTATTCTAGCTAGCCTGTCTAAAAGACACAGAAACTCAGTATTTTATTTACAAGCTGTAAGCCTAGATTGGGCAGGTTCTATGCTGTTCACATCATGTGAAGTCACATGTGATATAACTCATCTATATCCAAACCATATGTCCCTTGTTGCTTGCTGTTTGAATCTTGCCCAGGCTGCTTCTGCTCCATCAACTTGACCTCAGGGTGCACTTCTCCTGGCCATGTGCTCATGATGCATCATCTGGCACCATGGTGGCCTCCTCCTCTCTCCATCTTCTTCTTTCTTGCTCTTCTCTCTCGTCCCTCCTAAGACCCCTTCCTCAATTCTCAAGTTCTGCCTTCCTCTCTCTAATGCCCAGCCGTAGGCTCTAGCCTTTTATTAACCAATTGGCTTTAAGTTGGGAAGCAAGGTCTACACAACGAAGGCTGGTGGATGTGAGAATGCACTCATCTGGGTGGAAGCCAGATCTTGGGGTTCAGGATTTGGCATCTGTATACATAGGCAACAGACTGACCCCCACTGCTCATACATTTCTGCTGTGCTGTTTTCAATGACTTCCATTTGCTAACTTGAAGCACATCATGTGGAGTCATATGTGAAATAATTCACCTGTAGGTTTACATGTGTGCCCACATGCAGAGAACCAGGAGCTAGTCCCCTTGAGAGGCATGTGTCATAAGTTTCAGAGTCAAGGCTCCTGAGTCACAATGTACCTTCCCGTTCCTCAGAGACCAGTGTACTTCCTCAGGTAGTGGAGCTCTCAGGCTGCTTTGTGTTTCTCTGTATGTCTCCTTAGTAATCAGAGAAGCATGAAAGCTTGACAGGACAGTTGGCCTTAGATATTAATCTTATGTACCTTGTATACTTTGCAAACATCATTGTATCTTGGCAACTACAACTGTACTGATCCTGGCAGTTGTCATTATATTCTCTTTCTAATAAAGGTATATGATTGCTCTCAATAAAGTTGTCACACCCTCAGTTGTGCTGTGGCCCTTCCAACTGGCCGGCCATTTGCTAACTTGAATTCCTTTTGGCCATACCAGGTGACCCTGGCCTGGTTTGTAAGCATGGATGTTTACACCCCCAGAGGTGGCCAGCCTTTCTGGATGCTGGAGACTTTGATCTACATGGCTGATGATGAGACCTCCAGCCTGCATTGATCTAGGCTTCCCTAATAATCACCGTTTGGCCAGTGCTTTCTCTCTGTTCCTGCCTCCAGCCAGCCACAACTAGTCTTATCCTCCTTCTAGATATGACCCAAGGAGATCCACACTGTGAACTCTGGGGCTCAAGTCATGCGGGTCTTTCCTGTTTAGGGTTCCACACCAGGCTTTCCAGTGCTTTCTATCACAGAATTATAGGGTGAAAGAGTTGAGTTCATGTGTCAACTTGACAATGACAATGTGCCCACAAACACAGTCGAAAACTATTTTGGAGGCTTCTGCAGAGGTATTTTAGATAAGATCTACATTTGAATCCATTGACTTTGAGGAAAAGAGAATGCCTTCCATAAAGTCACAGCCTTTATCAAACCTACTGATAGGGAAAGACTCCACCCCTGTACTGCTTGTTTTTTGTCAACTTGATATAAACTTAGACATATCTGAGAAGAAGGAGTCTTGAGAAAATGGCTCTGTCATATTAGCATGTAGGAAAGACCATGGAGGGCATTTTCTTGAGTGATGGTTAATGTGGAAGGGCCTAGTGCACTGCGGGTAGTGCCATCCCTAGGCAGGTGGTCCTTGGTGTATAAGAAAGCAGGCTGAGCCGGGCGGTCATGGTGGCACATGCCTTTAATCCCAGCACTCGGGAGGCAGAGGCAGGTGGATTTCTGAGTTTGAGGCCAGCCTGGTCTACAAAGTGAGTTCCAGGACAGCCAGGGCTATACAGAGAAACCCTGTCTCGGAAAAAACAAAAAAACAAAAAAACAAAAAAAACCAACCAAACAAAAACAAACAAACAAACAAAAAGCAAGCAAGCAAGCAAGCAAGCAGGCTGAATAAGCCATAGAGAGCAAGCCAGCACACAACAGTCTTCTGTGACCTTTACAGTAGTTCCTGCTTCTACATCCTACTTAAATTTCTGCCTTGACCTCCTTTGATAATAGACTATGATATAGAAATATAAGTAACTCTTTCTTCCCCAAGTTTCTTTTGGTTATGGTGTTTATCACGGCAATTGAAAATAAAGATAGCCCCCAAAGAGGAAGGAATTTCATCTCCCGACTGACTTTCTACTCAAACTACAATTGGGCTCCTCCTGGCCTCATCTTTTAGCATGCTCTGCACAGTTCAGATGTGCCAGTCCCACAATTACATATGCCAGTTCCTTAACACATCTTTTCCTCTATATATGAATGCATCCTGCTGGTTCCACTTCTCTGCAACATCCTACAACAGAAAGATGGATATTGGATTCTTTGAATCTTACGTTAGCTTTCCCTTCCTGTAACAACTATCTGAGATAATTTAACTTATAAGGAGCAAACGTTTATTTAGGTTCATGTCTCTTCTCGTTGCTGAGATCAAAGTACCTGAGGAAAACAACTCAAGAGGAAATGGTTTACTTCAGCTCATAGCTCAAGGGTCAGCTCACTGTGGCAGGAAAGTCAAAGCAGCAGGAGCTAGAAGCAGCTGGTATCACATCAGAGCCACAATCACAAAGCAGAGGATGATGGTGCCCATACACAGTTGACCTTTTTCTCTCTTATGCAGCTTAGGATCCACTGCAGATCCCAATCAGGGCCACCTGCAATGTGCTGGTCTTTCTACCTCAATGAACCTAAGCAAGATAATCCTACACTGGCACTCTCAAGGGCCCACACCCCAGTGATTGTAGCCCTTAAGTTGACAATGGATGATACCCATAACAGTTTCCTACCATGGTTGCTAGGTGTCATTGCTTTGGGCCTGTGGTTTGGCAACACATCATGGTGAGGACCATGTGGTAAAGAAAGAGGCTCAGCTCATGTTTTATAGGACGCAGAAAGAAATAAGGAGTCAGGATTCTGAAATCCAACCACCTCCCAAGGGTTCTACTCCTTCCCCCAAAGTAACAAAGGCTGAGGACTATGCTTCATATATGGACTCTTGGGTGACTTCTAAGACCCCAACCTTTTTCAGAGTTCCTCATCAGAGAAGGTGACCCTTGAGGGCAGGACTTCATCTGATTTGCATTTGGAATTTTGAGGCCCAGCCACAGACAGATAATAAATTGTTGCTGAATGAATAAACAATGGATGGGTGAATTAACATGGTGTGCTGAAAGAAGGCTTTCCCAAGGGCACTGCCAAGGATTCTTGAGGACGAGAGGTGGAATATTTGACATCCAGCTACTTCTCAGTTCCCAAGAATAGGCCCCTCCCACCATGAGGCCCTTACTGTGGCCAGTACCTTCCAGCTCCATCTCCTACTTGTAGCTGTAAGGTACAAGTACCCTGCATCTCTTCTCTGCCCACCACTGGGATTTGCCTCTCCTCTTAGCAAGTGATGCTCTCTCATGGCTGAGCTGACACATTTCTTAGAGTCCACTTGGGAATCTCAGCACTCTGGAGTTTTGGATAAGGCTCCTGCACTGGGCTCTCTCAGACTACATGAAAAATCAAGATGGAGTCACCCATGCTGAAGTTCCTCAGCTTCAGAGGACAGCTGAGATGTTATCTGATTCTTTAAGAAGCTAGGGGAATCGAGCTAAGGAATTTCCATAGTAGGCCAGTTTCACCTGCATAGGTCCCCTGGGCCTCAGTCCTTACAGAGATGAAACATAGGCGACCCCGTGTCACCAACCAGATTCCTGCTACTCTGTTTCTCTCTGTCCCACTTTACAAAGAGTCTAGCTTTGAATCAACCAACGCACTTTCATCTCTCGTTCCTGCATATCCTGCTTTCTGCTCAGCCCGTCTCTCCCTGTAAGACCAGGTTTTCAGTTTAGTTCCCTGGGAGACTCATTCTGGCTTACAGGGAGATTCCAGTAGAAGAGGTAAGGCGAGTTAAGAGCTTTCGGTCCTTAGCATGTGTGTGCCTGGTGATTCCAACTTGGTCAGGGTTAAGAATGCAGCTTCTCACACATGAAAGAAAGCGCACACCTGTGCACAAGCACTCGTCTGTATTCCTGTTTTCAGATGTACACACTCACATTTGCACAGCAGTATACACAAACACACTTGACTGTCACACACCTGGGTCCTCCCCTCTGGGTCTCTGAAGGGTCCTGTCTGGGAGCCTGTGGGGTTACGGGAGGCCCTACTTGGGTCACATTCAGTACCTACTTCAGACCCCCTCAGGAGGAAAAGGCAGGCCTAGCCCACCCTAACCTTGAACCTGGAGCAGAAAGATGAATGTATGCACCTAAAGCCCCACTCTTTGAACATGGAAACCTCTTCCTGCTGATGTGAGGTGTTAGATGTGCTGGGCTGTCTCCCTCACAGTCTGGACTATCTCCATCTTGGGCAGAAGACAGACTTTCCTGATCCTCATCCCATATGGCTCATACAACAGACTCTTACCTAGTTCCCTTGTGCCACTCCTTGAGAAAGAGGCTGGAGTCCTCCCGCCTTCAGAGTCCTCCTTTGGATAGTCTCACTAGAGAGGCCAGGGGTGGGGAGGATAAGGAGGTGGACAGATCACAAGCCCTCCTGGGGGTGGGGTTGCAGAGGTAACACAGAGCCATCTGTTTGCTGAGACGAGCTGGTATTTCATTTGGTCTTTACCAGAGTCGTGCAACACCCACTTAATTAAATGAATTTGAAAGACAATCACATTGGGATGTGTGTGGTCTGCCCTTTGCCCTCAGATCACTTCACTGTATCTGTCCCCTTCAGACAAAGAGACTCTTTCCCTCACCGGTGCTGAGTCGAAAAAACCTGCATGTGACCTTGCCACCAGCACAGGTCCCATATTAAATCTTTTGAGTTAATCATCAAGCAGAGATACCACTGGCCGTGTCGTGACTCCTCTGAGTTTGACCCCTTCAATACCATGTGATTCTGCTGAATCGAACCTTACACCCACAGGAAAGCTATGCAGACTTTTACTCTGGTGGAATTATCTGTCCACGGGATACATTCTGAGTCTTTCCTAACAGAGAGTGGGAAGTCCACAGCACACAAGGCTATGCCCAGGGCTGTGTGGCAGTCCCTTTCCTTATGGGGGGATGGGCATTAAACACAGTGAAAGCTTTCACATCAGTCTGTCTCATTAAATAATTGAAGAACATGGTTCCATAAAAGCAGAAAGTCATCCCCTTCCCCTTCAGAAAACAGGTTCAGCGGCATTCCAAGCAGATGACCTCAGTTTGGTTTCTCTCCACCAGCAACCCAACCCCAGCAGCTTGCAGGGCTCCACGGGGATCTTGGCTTAGCATCAGCTCTCATGAATTCATCTGCTCCTGGCACGAAGATGAGTCCTGGAAATCTTGACACTGATTGGGGAGACAATGTGAAAGTTGTCTGAGAAAGGCCAAACCTACCTCCAGAATGTGTATCCGGGGCTTGGAGGCTGAGCAGATAACTTTCTGTGGAGTTCTAACACTTGTGTCCCTGTGTGTGGAAGACCTCTCTGCTCAGTGAGAGAGAGCACAGCCTTCAGGCCAGGAGGGTCAGAAAGCAGGCACAGATGAAGATGTAGACACAGTGAGCAAGGGTGCAAAGATGGAGGGAACCAGGCTTCAGATAGGACTAAAATACAGAATTAGCCCTGTAGTTAGGGACACTTGGGCTTCAGTGACTTTCTTGTAGATATCTGGGAAATCACAAGGAAGACTCTAAGATTAAACACACACACACACACACACACACACACACACACACACACACACACACCACACACACACACAGGCTCTGGAGAGATGGCTCAGTGGTTAAGAACATTTGCTCTTCGCCAGCACTGTCACAGCTGCCTATGACGTCAGCTCCAGGGCATCATATGCCTCTGACCTTTGCAGGCACACATGTGCATGCGCACATACCCTCCTGCTTACATGTAATTAAAAATAAAGTAAGTCTTAAAAATTTATACAAAATATTTTAATTTTTTTTCTCCAAATCTAGGGTTTGATCCTGTGGAGACAAAAGTCAAAACACTTATCAAGATATTATGTAACTTAATAAAAATTAAATCACAGAGTTAAAAAAAGAACAAGAGTTTGGCTATCCTCTGAACAGGGTGGCATTTATAGTTTTAAATAAACATAGGAGATAATATGATCGACTGAAGGTTTGTAGATCTCAGGAGTGAGGGATCCTCTCCATGGTCCTGTTTGCAGTGAAGAACATCCATGGTCGCTCAAAGCACAGATGTGTACCTGGTGCATGCACGAGGAGCTTTCACATCTGGGAAGATTTTTAGGAAGTAAAAAAACTTCTATGCCATTAGGTTAAAATCATACTCCATGCTCTGAGCCAGTCATTTTAACAGAAAGAAAATAAATCTAACCGGTAGTCTTTCAACAACGTGCTAAGTGGCGGTAAATGATTGACAACTTCCCCTTCAAGCTTCATTATACAGACAAGTAGGGGAAAGGCTAGACTGATGTATGTGATCCAGGATGAAATCTGGAGGCATGACACGAAGTCACTCTGAGTCTGACATACAAATGTATGTACAGATGCATGAAGGTTGGGTGTGGACAGACAAATTGTTAATAGAACACTGTGTGCATGAATCAGTATATACATGATTCCTAGCTGCATCTTCTAAGAGGGTCTAGAATAAAGACACTCCAATAGCAACAAGAAAGTCCAGTGCTTAGCTCTCAGCTTCTAATGTGACTCTCCAAGGAAAGGAAATAAAAGCCCTGGGAGAGCAGGCTCACCAGAGAATGTATAGGAGGAAGTGGGAGCTCTCTTGTAGTGCTGGAGAGCAAGGGAACACAGAAACCAGTAAGTAGACACACAACAAAAGTGGGAACAAGGCAGAGAGACACAGGAGCCAGATGGAGGCTCACAAGTCAAACCTGGGACCATGTAAGCAGGAAAAGTAATGATTCTCAGCGTATAAGTGAAGATCCACAAGTCCGTAATAATGATAGAGACAAGTAAAGTGAGAATGGGCAACCTGTGCCCAGCTACCATGTAGATGCTCCACCCAAGGAAGTGAAGCTCACTGTTCTGCTTCTCAAGCCCACACTGCACCTAGTGTCTAGAAAGAGATGCAGGGCAGAACTGACGGCAGTGGACAATGACAAACACTACTGGGTGATGAAGGCTGGCACCATTTATGATGCCATGGTGACAGTGGGCACCCTGATGTCATGTGGGGAGGTGGCAGGCATATTACCTCTGTGGTCTTCTTCCTAATAAGCCATAACCCTCTCTAATCACAAAGAGAGAGAGCACTAAGCAAATCTCAACCAAGAGACATTCTACAAGTACCTGATGGTACTCCGTCACATCTGTCAAGGCCACCCAAAGCACCTGACCTTAGCACTTGCTATGGCCAAGAGGATCCTGAGGATGGAAGGTGACTGATGCAATGGAGAATCTTCAGTGCGGTCCTGGGACATGAAAGGACACTAGGTAAAAGTCTGTACTGCTACCTGGCACTCTAAACCCTGGATACATGTTGCCCTGTGGCACACTCTTGCAAGAAGTGGAAGCCAGTGTCACACACCACTCAACACATATGTGTCCATTTCATGCAGTATCATAAGGACAAAGTGAGTGATGCCTGGTCAGGGGCCTAAGGGATGTTAGCATGTCCTTCTTTCCTCATTTGGAAGTGTGGTCAGGGCTCACTGAAGTCCTCTCAAGCTCAGCTTGGCTGTGGAGAGAGTACCCTGCTCATCAGGGTGGGTGGGGAAGTGGGTTTGTACCAAACAACTAGACATAAATGAACGTTCTGGAGCAGGAGACTCATGTGAGATCTCTCTGCTCTGCACTTAAGAATGGCCCTCCTAAACACAGGTGGAGTTCAGGAGTGATGTGGGCATGTGGCAACTTTCCCTTGCAATCAGAGGGAATAACAGTTGTGTATTGATTACAGACACATCTGGACATGCCTGCATCCACGGTGCTCAATAATATTCTTGGCTGGCTGGGGGCCAAGGACATTGCCTACAGCTAGACATTGAGACACAAAGAGCAGCAGCATGGGGTCGTAAGTTAACAGTGAGCAACACACCCCAGATAATGGGACCTGGTTAAATCTATCCAAAAGAAAAATTTCTGATTTCGTCTTTAATCATTTACAATTATTGGAAAGGAGAACTCCTCCATTACCTTCACTCTGAAAAGTATCTTAGCCAACTCTTTATTAACTCTGTTGGGTCAATTTTCAAGTCAATGTTTCCTATTCACCCTGAACCTACCGGGATGAAATGCTATCACCTCCAGACACGAATTCAGAAAAAGTACAAGGTTCTCCTGGAGCTGCTTTTCTAGAGACACAATGTAGCTTCTCAGGATGCAGCATCAGCACCAGGTCCCTCGGGGAAGGGAAGGCTTCGAATTAGAGAGTACTAAGTGCCTCTCATCACAGAAGGTGTCAGGTTCAAGACACAAAGCATCAGGAGCAAGGCAAAGGGGAACCACTGAAAGAGACCTGGCCTTGTCTTTAAAGTCCACTATGGAAGAGCAGACACACGCCTTTTCTACAGACTGGACTGACAGAATGGCCCCATCGGTTTCTATGTGGTGGGTGATGTGTATTTATCCCTTCAGGGTCAATGTAGGAGGAGACCTCCTGTGTCACTGGGGACAAGCTGTTTGTGTCTTGGGTGGATCTGGGGGTGTATCAAGAATCTCTCTGTAGAAATCAGTAAACACTGGTGATATGCCTAGAGTGCCCAACTGCTTCCAGCCCACGAAGCCACCACCTTCTGCTCTCCTGTTGTTCTTTGCCTCTACCCCACCCTCAGGACACCTTCCCTTCCAAGACCCAGGGTGCCGGCTCCCCATCTCTTCAGATCAGGACCAGAATAGCTTTCAGCTCCAGATGGCTGGTACACTTGGCCCAGCCTTCCTCCACCCTTCGCCAATCCTTGTAGCTTCCAAGCAGCACTGAGAAGCTGCCTGTGAGAAGCCTGGGAGGGAAGATGAGCCCCCTAGCGCCTCCCAGCAAAGCCAGTATTTCAGGTAACCATCTGTTCCCGACTGGACCCTTTATCGCTTTTTGTCTGATGGGAGGAGAAAGAGGATAAAGCTAGTCATCCTTGTTTAAAAACAATGAGAGGACCAGGCTTGGGGAGGGAATCTGGGGCACACACAGTCACGTGCTTCTGGGCGTTTCTTCCTCTGGCTTTACAAGCATTCCTTGATTGTCTTTGCATGTGATCTAACAGGAGCTCAGAGCATTTAGACATGCGCCTGGGGACTGGAACCTGGCATTTCAGGTTCCAGTGCCATTTTTATTCTGTGCATGATGCTCCTCTCTGTACAAAAGAGACCCTGATAGGGAAGGGCAGTGCTAGAGTGTGAACACACAGCAAGAAGGAGGTTAACCCCAAGGTCGGTTGAGAATGGCAACCTCTGGGTTTGCAACGCTGGCAACGGAACCCACAGTGTCCCACACGGGAGGCCAGTGCCCTAACATGGAGCTATAGCCCAGCTCCAAGGAGTTTAGCCTATGGCGTGGAAAGGCGGAGACTTTGAAAAATGACTAATATGAAATTAGGCCCTTAGGGTGAATTTATAAAGAGAAGGAGGAGGCCACACAGACAGGTGTGTTCTTGACGTGATGTGATTGATGAAGCTTGAACCATATTTAGATTTTCAGCCTCTGAAGCTGAGCTAAATGAACTTCTTTCTTAATAAAAATGGTCTGCCACAGACACATCGTTAGAGTAATGGCAAGCGGATGAATACAGGGCAGAAACGAGAGAAGAGAAAGATATTTTGCTCTTAAGTAAGATGTTTAGAAAGAACCACCCAAGTCTGTAGGAACAAGGAAACTGTCTCACAAGCTGAGCATCTATAAAGCTCACCTCACCAAAGATCAGGGTATTTCCCCAGAGCTATCTGAGCGCACAAATGAATTTTCATAAGGCTTAAGCATCAAAGGCTATGCCTGCAGCTCACCAGGATTCCACTAAGCAACACAAACATTCCAAGTCTCAGTAAATACAAAGACATTGCTGCCGCCGCCTTGCCTTTGATTTCCTGCAGTGGTTTGCATGTGCAATCAGCCGTCCATCCAGCATTTTCAATTCTCATTTCCCTTGGTACAAATTTCCTGCTGTAAAATTGTCAAGAGAGTCAGAAAGCAGGGAGAGGTTAGACATTCAGGATGTGCACACACCTCTGGGCAGAGTGGCCCTGGTTCTGGAGGGCCTGGGAACACATTCTGAGGGTAAAAGGACAGCAAGGGGAGTCAAGGAGGGGCTAGAACTCTGAGCCAGTGACTTCCCTGACACACTAAGCTGCGCTGCAAGTTCCCCGTTGGGACTGGTTAAACACAGCTGTGTCTTGGAAAGACCTTTGGTGAGACCTTTGCAATCCAGACTGTGTCTGTTTTGTCTGCCTGGGCCTCACAAAACCATTGTGGGCAGATGGGGCCACCAAGAGCCTTTCCAGGGCATTTGGCTGGACTTCAAAATCGTGAGTAGTGGAGTGAGCTGAGTGCTGGAGTTTCAGACAATTACCATGACCTAAGCTGGAGACAGGTGAACGCCAGACACAGCCTCGTTATCCCTCCTGCCCTGGACTTAGCTTCACGGGGAAATCCTTTGCTCAAGTGTCTCTTCACTGCATGCTAGATAAGTCTCCTAGGGTTCCCTAGCAACTACCACAAGCAGAGTGTCTAAAAACAACAGGCACTGGTTTCTCAAGCTTAGGAACCCAGGTCAGTTTATGGGCAGGACTGTGCTCCCTCCACACGCGCAGGGGTGGGCTCCTGCTTCAGTCCTTTGAGCAGTTCAGTTCCAGCCCTCTTGGCACTCCTTGCAGAAGAATGCCTCTCCACCCTCTGCTTCTGTGACCACCCCGCTTCTGCCCTGTGTGGCTCTAAGTCGCTCTCCTCATAATGAAGCCGTTCATCAGGTTAGGGCCTCACCTTAACTTGAATCTATTTGCACTTGAGTCCATATCCACAGGTTCAAAGACCTGGGTGGATATTTAAGGGGGGCACTATTTGTATCCACTATATTTTTTGATATGATTCTGATAATAATTTTGATATAATAACTTGAAAGCCTGTACTTGCTATATTTTCATACTTTTAAAATAGCTACTTATTGCATACTTTGAATGCCCAGTTTGAATTCTGTGTTTGTGTCAGTTCCCTCATGCATGGGCATGCAAGTACACAGGCATGTTTGCACACATACTCAAACATGTGTATGTGGTGTGCACATCTCTGTTGATATGGGCATGTGAGGTTTACAGTGATTGTGTTGATATGTGTATTGTATTAGTTAGCTTTCTGTGACAAATGCCAGAGAGAACCAAGGGATAAATAGAGGAGGTTTTGGTTCATACTATATTTGACTCTGCTGCTCTGTGTTAGTGGTTGGGCTCTAAGTATAGTGAGTTCATAGAGGAGGAGGAAGAGGATGAGGAAGAAGAGGAGGAGGAAGAAGAGGAGGAGGAGGCATGCTCATTGCATGACAGCTAAAAGCAAAAGAAAAGCCAGAAAGGGATCTTTATCCCAGCATCTCCTTCAAGAGCATTCCTAGGTGGTATAACTTCCTCCCGTGAAGCCTTGCCTGGTAAAGGTCTCAGTCCCCTCTAGCACATGGGATGGTAGCCAGGCTTACAGCAGGAGGCCTTCTGGGGACATTCCACATCCAGTCTGAAGCAGAATGCATGTATGCTTGTGCAGTACGGATGTCTTCAAGTTTAACAAGTTTTAGCTAAATATGTTGTTTGCATCCTTCCCTGAGGGAACACACTCAACACCTGAACATTCACAGCCTCATCTAGTGTATGTGGTGTGTGTGTGTGTGTGTGTGTGTGTGATCATGTTACCTCCCAAGGGAAGAACATCAGACTCAGAAAACAAATGGCCAAATGGCCACTTGAGAGAATATTCAGTTAGAGTCGATAGCAGAACCTGCGACCCAGATGAAGGGTGGTTGGCGGATGCAGCTCATCCTCTTCATGCCTGTGATAGTCTTGCTGGGGACAGGGTGTAGCAGAAATCCTTTCCTGCATGTTCTGCGGTGGTGTCTATGAGTCCTCACCTTGTAGGTTTGTGGTATCTCAGAACAAGAAACACTTACCCACGGGCACTGGGAAGGTTTGTAGGTGTCCCATAGCTCTGTGCAAGAACTTGCTTAGGGCCTTTCATGCTGAACAGGGTGAAGTGAATTTGAACTGATCTGGACACCCAGGTGAGAGGGGATCCTGGGCCCCAGCCACTGGGTCACAGCAGAATGGAGAGCTTCTCTTCCACTACAACTTCAGAAAAAAGGAAACACGGTGAAACATCTCTAAGTGGGTCCCCTGCCAAGAGAGCAGCTGTTAGTATTGTTGATGGAAGAAGACAGGCGCTCTCTTTGGCTGCTGGGACAGACACGGTGTGTTCCAGCAGATCCCAGGTATGAGGGCTGTCTGAGGGCACAGTCCTCATGGTTGTGCAATGGATATGGGGTTGGTGGAAGGCAGAAGGGCTTCCCCCCTGGGATGGAGGAGCTATAATGACTCTGTTCAGACTCTAGATCTATTCTTTACCACTAAGAGTCCAGTGGTAATAAGCATGCTGCCTACAAGGGTCCTTTGAGGCCCAAGCAGAGAAGCCAGACACCGTATGGATTGGGAGCTCATCAAAGTCTTTACACGATGCCTTGTGCTCTTCCTGCTGAAGAACACGCAGGGCAGCTGCATATGGTGTGGAAGGTCAAGCTGTCAGAGAAACATAGTGTGTGGAAATCCTTGCTAAACAGAATCCCCCCCCCCCCCCCCCCGTGCCTCCTGCCCAGGGGACACCAAAGAGGTGCTATCTGCAGAACACAGCCACAGGTAACGTCTTTTTTTTTTTATTAGATATTTTTTCATTTATATTTCAAATGCTATCCCGAAAGTCACCTAGACCCTCCCCCCCCAACCCTGCCCTGCTCCCAAACCCACCCACTCCCACCTCCTGGCCCTGGCATTCCCCTGTACTGGGGCATATAATCCTCACAAGACCAAGGGCCTCTCCTCCCAATGATGGCTGACTAGGCCATCTTCTGCTACATATGCAGCTAGAGACACGAGATCTGGGGGTATTGATTAGTTCATATTGTTGTTCCTCCTATAGGGTTGCAGACCCCTTCAGCTCCTTGGATACTTTCTCTAGTTCTTTCATTGGGGGCCCTGTGATCCATCCAATAGATGACTGTGAGCATTCACTTCTGTATTTGCCAGGCACTGGCATAGCCTCACAAGAGACAGATATATCAGGGTCCTGTCAGCAAAATCTTGCTTGAATATGCAATAGTGTCTGGGTTTGGTGGCTGATTATGGGATGGATGCCCGGGTGGGGCAGTCTCTAGATGGTCCATCCTTCTGCCTCAGCTCCAAACTTTGCCTCTGTAACTCCCTCCATGGGTATTTTGTTTCCCATTTGTCTTGTCAGGGTTTCTATTCCTACACAAACATCATGACCAAGAAGCAAGTTGGGAAGGAAAGGGTTTATTCAGCTTACACTTCCACATTGCTGTTCATCACTGAAGGAAGTCAGGACTGGAACTCAAGCAGGTCAGGAAGCAGGAGCTGATACAGGGGCCATGGAGGGATGTTCTTTACTGGCTTGATTCTCCTGGCTTGCTCAGCCTGCTCTCTTATAGAACCCAAGACTACCAGCCCAGAGATGGCACCAACCACAAGGGGCCTTTCCCCCTTGATCACTAATTGAGAAAATGCCTCCCAGCTGGATCTCATGGAAGTACTTTCCCAACTGAAGCTCCTTTCTCTGTGATAACCCCAGCCTGTGTAAAGTTGGCACATAAAACCAGCCAGGACACCACTTTAAGGAGGATTGAAGTATCCACACTTCAGTCTTCCTTCTTGAGTTTCATGTGTTTTGCAAATTGTACCTTGGGTATTCTAAGTTTCTGGGCTAATATCCACTTATCAGTGAGTACATATCATGTGAGTTCTTTTGTGACTGTGTTACCTCACTCAGGATGATAGCCTCCAGATTCATCCATTTGCCTAAGAATTTCATAAATTTATTGTTTTTAATAGCTGAGTAGTACCCCATTGTGTAAATGTACCATATTTTCTGTATCTATTCCTCTGTGGAGAGACATCTGGGTTCTTTCCAGCTTTTGGCTATTATAAATAAGGCTGCTATGAACATAGTGGAGCATGTGTCCTTCTTACTGGTTGGAACATCTTCTGGATATATGCCCAGGAGAGGTGTTGCGGGATCCTCCAGTAGTACTATGTCCAATTTTCTGAGGAACCGCCAGACTGATTTCCAGAGTGGTTATACCAGCTTGCAATCCCACCAGCAATGGAGGAGTGTTCCTCTTTCTCCACATCCTCGCCAGCATCTGCTGTCACCTGAATTTTTGATCTTGGCCATTCTGTCTGTTGTGAGGTGGAATCTCAGGGTTGTTTTGATTTGCATTTCTCACATGTAACTTCTTAAAAAGCATGGGCATGCCTCTCATTAACATCCTTTGTGTATTTTTATAGCAACAGAAACTTTCAACTCCAAAAGCCAGAGTAATGATCCAACCTGATTGGCGAAGCCATGTCACAGCTTCAGGATTCTCTTTTCCTTTTTTAAAAAAATGTTATTTACAATTGACCTTTACTCACTCGGGGTTGGTGACTTCAACTGCAGTGGGGAGAGCCATGAGCACTTCAGGTCAGACGATTAGCCCCCATTTTGCTGAACTTAGAATAATAAAAAAATTCCTAGCCAGATCATGAACTATTTCAATTTTGAGGTATCGCTATGGGAGGGACCATTTTGGCATAGAGTGGCACACCATGAATAGCAGTCTC
The DNA here is from genome assembly GCF_978045245.1 of Mus caroli. NCBI lineage: Eukaryota > Metazoa > Chordata > Mammalia > Rodentia > Muridae > Mus > Mus caroli. Next base: position 116,519,127 of record NW_028227268.1, on the reverse strand, counting down.
TCCAGGATAGACTTTGTAGGTAAATGTGCCTTCAAATCCCCCTAGCCCTCAAAACCCCCACAGAGCTAACCATATCCTGGATTTGTCTTAATGCTTCCTTTCCTTTCTCTGTAGTTTTCCTCTGAGCAGCATGGCACGCTGTTCTTCGACTCCACGGAGGGGCTTGTGCTGGATTGATTATTGCATGCTTGCTCCCGTGCCTCTGATCCCCACCCCACCCACCCACCCCCACACCCCAGGGGATGCTGGCAGCAGCTGTGTGTCCCACTGTAGCTCTGCTGTTCTCAGGGGCTACTGGCCCAGGAGGAGCAGGTGTGGAGTCGGCAGAGCCCAGTAAGTGTCTGGTACCTGGAGGGCACACGGGAAACAAGCTTGCTGGCAGGTCACAGAGAGGGTTTCCAACTCAAATGGAAGTGTCATTATGAAAGCCATCACTTTGTACAATGAACACACACAAATACAAAATTTTAAAAACTAAAATTAAATATAAAACTCCAGATGAAACAAACCCATCAATTCCAGAAGCACACGTTGAACTACTGAATAAGTTATAAGAAAACATACTTTTGTTTCATGAAAATAACAAAAACTTACAATTTTAAAATTTTAATGAATGTAAGAGTAGTTGGACTTGAGTTTGAAATTTAGCAAGCTAGCAAAGCAAACTAATACTTTAATAGCGCCATTGTAGGCTTAGCTGGTCTGTATTGTTGTACAAAAAACACAGGCTGATTTATCTTGCCTTGGGTTTTTAAGATTGGGTCTCATGTAGCCCTGGTTGGTCCCAAGGATGGCTTCAATTAAGGAATACCTTGAGTTCCTGAATTTCCTGCCTCTGCCCTCCAAGTGCTGGGATTACAGTTAAGTGCCGCCATAGCACTTCTCATAGGATATTTATAGGTGCTAGCCATTTATTTTATTCACAATTTATCTTTATTCTAACAAATAACACATATACACACACATATGGTATCCAATGAAATGTTTTGATATATTACAGATTGCAGAACAGTCATTACAACTCAGGATAATTGATAGACTGTTATTTGTGATGAGAACATTTCAGTGTGCTTAGCCGTTCTGAGCCTGCAGGGCATTAGTAGCTATAGCCCCACTGCTGGACAACACTCAACCCATTCCTGTTGCTGTTGAAACTTGGGTTTCCAGCACCCACCAGCCAGCCTCTGGCTATGATCTCTCTGCATCTGAGTTCAGGTTCCCGAGACTCACAGAGACTTGAAGATGCTATAGACTGTGTCTTCGGGGACCTGGCTGTCTCACCAAGCACACCATTTTCAATGTAATCACGATGTGATAGAAGCAGAGACATGACTTGGTGTCAGAAATGATTTTGTTCAGTTTCCTACTGCACACAACCACGAATCACCTGGCAGCTGAATTGGAGGGAACTGGAGACAGCTGAACAAGTTTCCACATCAAATTGTGGCATCATTTTGCTTACAAGAGACACATCAAAGCATCAACTTCTTTATTCAAACAATGTTTTGTTGTTAAATTATGAACCATAAGGTGGTGCCACCTGTCACCTATTAAAACATTTACTATTCAACAACAACAACAACAACAACAACAACAACTGGACTGGCAAGATGACTCAGTGGATAAAGGTGATTGGAACCAAATCTGTCAATCTAACCTCAAGCTCTGATTCCTAAAAGTTGTCCTCTGACCTCCACATGTTTGCTATGGCACTGTGGTAATTCACACACACACACACACACACACACACACACACACACACACACACACACAAAACATTTGAAAGACTACAAATGTGAGGGGAGCTATGGAGAAAGTAGAACCTTGCTCATTGTTGATGGTGGGTGAAATACTACGGACAGTTTGAAAAACAATGTAGTTATTACTCAAAAGTTAAAAGTAGACTTATCACAGATCCAGCAGTTTTACTTCTTTGTATATTCTCTAGAAAACTTCTTTTTCTTTCTTTTACTGAAAATAGATTTTTTTCATACTATATATTTTGATTATGGTTCGCTCCCCCAATTCCTTCAAGATTCCCTTCACCTTCTTTCTCTTCTGAATCTACACCCTTTCTGTCTAGGGTTAGAAAACACAATTTATTTAAAGAATAGCTATAAAATACATTAAAATTAAAAAAAATAAAATTAAACAAAATAAACCAGAATAGAACAAAACAAACAAACAGAAGACAAAAAGAGCCAACAAAAAGGCCTAAACTGCACATGTAGACAGACACATGTGTTGGTTCACACAGGAATCTCCTCAAAACTCAAAACTAGAAGCCATAATAAATACCCACAGGACCTGTAAGTTCAGAACAAAACCAAAAAGCCAAAAAAAATCCCTGTCAAAACCATATGAAACAAAGAACCTCTAAAGATACCATTGAGTTCGTCTTTTGTTGGCCGTCTGCTTCTTTGCCTCTATGAGGGTTCCTCCCCCATTCCTGTCTTCCTGCCTTGGCATTCCCCTACACTGGGGCATCGAACAATCACAGGCCCAAGGACCACTCTTCCCACTGACGTTCAACAAGGCCATCTTCTGCCACATATGCGGTTGGAGCCATGGGTCGCTCCATGTGTACTATTTGGTTGGTGGTCCAGTCCCTGGGAGCTCCAGGCATCAGGCTGGTTGACACTGTTGTTACCCCATGGGGCTGCAAACCCCCCTCAGCTCCTTCAGTCCCTCCTCCAACTCCTCCACTGGGAATCCCACGCTCAGTCCCAAGGTTGGCTGCATCTGCTAGATAGTTTTATGTCAACTTGACACAAGCTAAAGTCATCCAAGAGGAGGGAACCTCAGTTAAGAAAATATTTCCCTGAGATTGGGCTATAGGCAAGTCTGTAGGGCATTTTCTTAATCAGTGATTGATGTGGAAGGGCCCAGCCCACTGTGGGTGGGGCCATCCTTGAGCTAGTGGTTTAAAGTTCTATATGAAAGCAGGCTGAGCAAGCCACGGGGAGCAAGCCAGTAATCAGCACCCTCCATGGCTCTGCATCAGCTCCCGCCTCCAGTGTCTGGCCCTGTTAGAGTTCTTGTCTTGACGTACTTCAATGATGAACTGTGATGTGGCAGTGTAAGCCAAATAAACCCTCTGCGACCCATCTTGATTTTGGTCATGGTGTTTCATCACAGCAACAGTAACCTGAACTGAGAGACTAGGGATCCCCCCCAACCCCCCTCAGCTCCATTCATTTACCTGCAATTTTCATGATTTCCTTTTTTATTTAAATGACAGAGTAATATTCCATTGTATAAATGTACTGCATTTTATTTATCCATTGATATACTGATGGAGATCTAGGTTGTTTCCAATTTCTGGCTATTATGAATAGAGCAGCAATGGGTAATGGTTAAAAAAAATGTCTCTGTGGCCTGCTGAAGTATCTTTTGGGTATATGCTAAAGAAAATAGTACAGTTGGATTTTGGGGACAGGTCTATTGCAGCTTTCTGAGGAAACTTTACATGGTGTTTTAGTGGACTCTAGCTTGTGTCAAGTTGACACACAAAATCATCCAGTACACATGGATTTCCATAGTGTATGTACAAATTTACACTCCCACCAGCAATGGATGAGTGTTCGCCTTCCTCCAAATCCTTGCCAGCATGAGCTGTCATTTGTTTTTATTGATCTTAGCCATTCTGACAAGTGTAAGGGAAAATCTCAAAGGAGTTTTGATTTGCCTTTCCCAGATAGCTAAGGATGTTGAACGTTTAAGAGCTTTTCAGCTACACGTGTTTCCTCTTTTGAGAATTCTTCATTTAGATCTGTATACCATTTTAAAAATTGGGTTGCTTTTTTGATGTTCAGTATTGTGAATTCTTTATATACTTTTAGATACTTGCCCTCTATCAGATGTATATGGGTAAAACCTCTTTTTATCATGTAGCCTGCCACTTTGTCTGAATGATGTTGTCCATTGCCATATAGAAGCTTTTTAGTTTCACATGGTCCCACTTATTAATTACTGATCTTAGTGCCTGTACTATTGGTTTTCTGTTCAGGAAGGCTTTCCCTATGCCAGTCAGTTCCAGGCCTTCCTTTGCTTTCTCTTCTATCAGCTTCAGGGTATCTGGTTTTATGTTGATGTCTGTGATCCATTTGGGGTGGAGTTTTGTTCAGGGTGATATGTGTGAATTCATTTGTGTTCTTCTACATGCAGACATCCAGTTTGACAAGCAACATTCGTTGAAGATACTGTCTCCCCCCATCACCTCAGTGTGTATTTCTGGCTCCTTTATAAAAAATCAGGTGTCTATAAATGTGTGGGTTTATATCTGAGTCTTCAGTTCGATTCTATTGATCAACATGTCTGTTTTTGTAGCAATGCCATGCTGTTTTTATTCCTATAGATAGCTCCAGCACAATTTGAGGTCTGTGATACTGATACCTTTAGCAGGTATTTATTATTTAGGATAGCTTTATTTTTTGCTTTGCTTTGTTTTGTTTTTGTATGAAGCTTGAAATTGTCCTTTCAAGTTCTGTGGAGAATTGTGCTGAAATTTGATGGGTATTACATTAATCAATAGATTGCTTTTACTAGGATGGGCATTTTCACTATGTTAATCCTCTGATCCATGAGCATAGAGGATCTTTCCATCTTCTGATATCTTCTTCAATTTCTTTTTTCAATGTTTTAAAGTTTTTTATCATATAATCTTTCACTTGCTTGATTTGAGTTACCCGAAGATATTTTATTTTATTTTTTGAGGCTATTGTGAAAGGTGTTATTTCCCTGATTTCTTTCTCAGTTTGTTTGTCATTTGTATATAGGAAGACTACTGATTGTTATGTATTAATTTTGTACCATGCTACTTCCATAAAAGTGTTTAATAGCTGTAAGAGTTTCCTGGTGAAATTTTAGGATCACCTACAAATAATGGTACATTGATTTCTTTATTACCTATTTGCATTCCTTGACCACCTTTAATTGTCTTATTGCTCTAGCCAAGACAGCTAGTACTGTACTGCATGGAGAGAGTGGACAGCTTTGACTTCTCTCTAATTTTAGTAGGATGCTTTGAGGTTGTCTTCATTTAGACTGATGTTGGCTTTGGGTTTGATGTAAATTATCTCTAGGATTTTGAAAAATGTCCTTTGTATCCCTAGTCTCTTCAGGACTTTTTATTTATTTATTTATTTATTTATTTATTTATTTATTTATTTATTGTTTTTGTTTTTGTTTTTGTTTTTTGAGACAGGGTTACTCTGTGTAGCCCTGGCTGTCCTGGAACTCACTCTGTAGACCAGGCTGGCCTCGAACTCAGAAATCCGCCTGCCTCTGACTCCCGAGTGCTGGGATTAAAGGCGTGCGCCACCACGCCCGGACTCAGGACTTTTTATAATGGAAGGATGTTGGGTTTTGTCCAGGGCCTTTTTTCCATCTATTAGGATGATCACATGGGTTTTTGTCTTTCAGTTTGCTTATATGATGGATTATATTTATCGATTTATGTATGTTGAACTATCCCTGCATCTCTAAGATGAAGATCACTTGATCATGGTGGATAATCTTTTTGATGTGATCTTGGATTTGGTTTGCAAATATTTTATTGAGTATTTTTGCCTGAGGGGAGTTTTCTTGATTAATTGATGTGGAAGGACCCAGACAACTGTGAGCAGTGCCATTCTTGGGCAGGAGGTCCTGAGGTATACAAGAAAGCAAGCTATGGGGAGCAAGCCAGTAAGCAGCATTGTTCAGTGGCCTCTGCTTTATATCTTGAGTTCCTGCCCTCACTTCCCTTGATGATGGAATGAAAGCTGTAAGGTAAAACAAACCCTTTCCTCCTCAAGTTACAATAGAAAGCAAACTCTGACAGTGTCCCTGTAATCAGTGTCAACATGAGGAAGCCATTCCTCATCACACCATCCACCCTATCCCTATTAATCCTTCTCCCACGTTCTAACACAGTAGAGCAGCTGTGCTTTTTGTTTTAGAGCTTTATATAGATATCACATTGAAATATCTTTTCTTTTGTGTTGGTCTTTTCCCTCTTTTTATTACCTCAGTGAGGCTCATTCTTTTTTTTTTTAATTTTTAAATTTTTATTGGATATTTTCTTTATTTGCATTTCAAATGTTTTATCTTTTCCAGGTTTCCCCTTTGGAAACCCCCTATCCCATCCTCCCTCCCCCTGCCTTAATGAGGGTTCTCCCCCACCCGTCCACCCATCCACCCATCCGCCCACCCACCCACCCATCCACCTATCTATCCACCCACTCCCATCTTCCCGCCCTGGCATTCCCCTACACTGGGGCATCAAACACCCTCAGGCCCAAGGGCCGCTCCTCCCACTGATGTCCAACAAGGTCATCCTCTGCCACATATTTCATGAAGTCATAGTTTTTAATAGCTGAGTAGTATCCCATTGTGTAAATGTACCATATTTTCTGTATCCATTCCTCTGTTGAGGGACATCTGGGTTCTTTCGAGCTTCTGGTTATTATAAATAAGGCTGCTATGAACATAGTGGAGCATGTGTCCTTGTTATATGTTAGAGCATCTTCTGGGTATATGACCAGTAGTGGTATAGCTGGGTCCTTAGACGATACTATGTCCAATTTTCTGAGGAACTGTTAGACTGATTTCCAGAGTGGTTGTTCCAGCTTCCCATGAGCAATGGAGGAGTGTTCCTTTTTCTCCACATCCTCTCCAGCATCTTCTGTCACCTGAGTTTTTGATTTTAGCTATTCTGACTGGTATGAGGTTGAATCTCAGAGGTTTTTTTTTTTTCATTTCCCTGTTGACTAAGGATGTTGAACATTTCTTTAGGTGCTTCTTGGCCATTCGAGTTTCCTCAGTTGAGAATTCTCTGTGTAGCTCTCTTCCCCATTTTTATTTTTTTATATTTTTAATTAGGTAATTTCCTCAATTACATTTCCAATGCTATCCAAAAAGTCCCCAATACACTCCCCCCCCAGTACCCCCCCCCCCCACCCCTTGGCCCTGGCATTCCCCTGTACTGGGGCATATAAAGTTGGCAAGTCCAATGGGCCTCTCTTTCCAGTGATGGCCTACTAGGCCATCTTTTGATACAAATGCAGCTAGAGACAAGAGCTCTGGGGTACTGGTTAGTTCATAATAATGATCCACCTATGGGGTTGCAGTTCCCTTTAGCTCCTTGGGTACTTTCTCTAGCTCCTCCATTGGGGGCCTGTGATCCATCCAATAGCTGACTGTGAGCATCCACTTTTGTGTTTGCTAGGCCCCGGCATTGTCTCACAAGAGACAGCAATATCTGGGTCCTTTCAGCAAAATCTTGCTAGTGTATGCAATGGTGTCAGCGTTTGGAAGCTGATTATGGGATGGATCCCTGGATATGGCAGTCTTTAGATGGTCCATCCTTTCTTCACAGCTCCAAACTTTATCTCTGTAACTCTTTCCATTGGTGTTTTGTTCCCAATTCCAAGAAGGGGCACAGTGTCCACACTTTGGTCTTCGTTCTTCTTGAGTTTCATGCATTTAACAAATTGTATCTTATATCTTGGGTATCCTAAGTTTCTGGGCTAATATCTACTTATCAGTGAATACATATTGTGTGAGTTCCTTTGTGAATATGTTACCTCACTCAGAATGATGCCCTCCAGATCCATCCATTTGCCTAGGAATTTCATAAATTCATTCCTTTTAATAGCTGAGTAGTACTCCATTGTGTAAATGTACCACATTTTCTGTATCCATTCCTCTGTTGAGGGGCATCTGGGTTCTTTCCAGCTTCTGGCTATTATAAATAAGGCTGCTATGAACATAGTGGAGCATGTGTCCTTCTTACCGGTTGGAACATCTTCTGGATATATGCCCAGGAGAGGTATTGCTGGATCCTCTGGTAGTATTATGTCCAATTTTCTGAGGAACCGCCAAACTGATTTCCAGAGTGGTTGTACCAGCTTGCAATCCCACCAACAATGAAGGAGTGTTCCTCTTTCTCCACATCCTCGCCAGCATCTGCTGTCACCTGAATTTTTGATCTTAGCCATTCTGACTGGTGTGAGGTGGAATCTCAGGGTTGTTTTGAGTTGCATTTCCCTGATGATTAAGGATGTTGAACATTTTTTCAGGTGCTTCTCTGCCATTCGGTATTCCTCAGGTGAGAATTCTTTGTTCAGTTCTGAGCCCCATTTTTTAACGGGGTTATTGATTTTCTGGAGTCCACCTTCTTGAGTTCCTTATATATATTGGATATTAGTCCCCTATCTGATTTAGGATAGGTAAAGATCCTTTCCCAATCTGTTGGTGGTCTTTTTGTCTTATTGACAGTGTCTTTTGCCTTGCAGAAGCTTTGCAACTTTATGAGGTCCCATTTATCGATTCTCGATCTTACAGCGCAAGCCTTTGCTGTTCTATTCAGGAATTTTCCCCCTGTACCCATATCTTCAAGGCTTTTCCCTACTTTCTCCTCTATAAGTTTCAGTGTCTCTGGTTTTATGTGGAGTTCCTTAATCCACTTAGATTTGACCTTGGTACACGGAGATAGGAATGGATCAATTCGCATTCTTCTACATGATAACTGCCAGTTGTGCCAGCACCATTTGTTGAAAACGCTGTCTTTTTTCCACTGGATGGTTTTTGCTCCCTTGTCAAAGATCAAGTGACCATAGGTATCTGGGTTGATCTCAGGGTCTTCAATTCTGTTCCATTGGTCTACTTGTCTGTCGTTATACCAGTACCATGCAGTTTTTATCACAATTGCTCTGTAGTACAGCTTTAGGTCAGGCATGGTGATTCCTCCAGAGGTTCTTTTATCCTTGAGAAGAGTTTTTGCTATCCTAGGTTTTTTGTTGTTCCAGATGAATTTGCAGATTGCCCTTTCCAATTCTTTGAAGAATTGAGTTGGAATTTTGATGGGGATTGCATTGAATCTGTAGATTGCTTTTGGCAAGATAGCCATTTTTACAATGTTGATCCTGCCAATCCATGAGCATGGGAGATCTTTCCATCTTCTGAGATCTTTAATTTCTTTCTTCAGGGACTTGAAGTTCTTGTCATACAGATCTTTCACTTCCTTAGTTAGAGTCACGCCAAGGTATTTTATATTGTTTGTGACTATTGAGAAGGGTGTTGTTTCCCTAATTTCCTTCTCTGCTTGTTTATCCTTTGTGTATAGAAAGGCCATTGACTTGCTTGAGTTAATTTTATATCCAGCTACTTCACCGAAGCTATTTATCAGGCTTAGGAGTTCTCTGGTGGAATTTTTAGGGTCACTTATGTATACTATCATATCATCTGCAAAAAGCGATATTTTGACTTCTTCTTTTTCGACTTGTATCCCCTTGATCTCCTTTTGTTGTCTAATTGCTCTGGCTAGGACTTAAAGTACAATGTTGAATAGGTAGGGAGAGAGTGGGCAGCCTTGTCTAGTCTCTGATTTTAGTGGGATTGCTTCCAGCTTCTCACCATTAACTTTGATGTTGGCTACTGGTTTGCTGTATATTGCTTTTATCATGGTTAGGTATGGGCCTTGAATTCCTGATCTTTCCAAGACTTTTATCATGAATGGGTGTTGGATTTTGTCAAATGCTTTTTCAGCATCTAACGAGATGATCATGTGGTTTTTGTCTTTGAGTTTGTTTATATAATGGATTACATTGATGGATTTTCATATATTGAACCATCCTTGCATCCCTGGGATGAATCCTACTTGGTCAGGATGGATGATTGTTTTGATGTGTTCTTGAATTCGGTTAGCGAGAACTTTATTGAGGATTTTTGCATCAATATTCATAAGGGAAATTGGTCTGAAGTTCTCTATTTTTGTTGGGTCTTTATGTGGTTTAGGTATCATAGTAATTGTGGCTTCATGGAATGAGTTGGGTAGAGTACCTTCTGATTCTATTTTGTGGAATAGTTTGTGAAGAACTGGGATTAGTTCTTCTTTGAAATTTTGATAGAACTCTGCACTAAACCCATCTGGTGTTGGGCTTTTCTTGGTTGGGAGACTATTAATGACTGCTTCTATTTCTTTAGGGGATATGGGACTGTTTAGATCATTAACCTGATCTTGATTTAACTTTGGTATCTGGTATCTGTCTAGAAACTTCTCCATTTCGTCCAGGTTCTCCAGTTTTGTTGAGTATAGCCTTTTGTAGAATGATCTGATGGTGTTTTGGATTTCTTCAGGGTCTTTTGTTATGTCTCCCTTTTCATTTCTGATTTTGTTAATTAGAGTACTTTCCCTATGCCCTCTAGTGCGTCTGGCTAAGGGTTTATCTATCTTGTTGATTTTCTCAAAGAACCAGCTCCTCGATTGGTTGATTCTTTGAATTGTTCTTCTTGTTTCCACTTGGTTGATTTCACCCCTGAGTTTGATTATTTCTTGCCGTCTACTCCTCTTGGGTGAATTTGCTTCCTTTCATTCTAGAGCTTTTAGGTGTGTTGTCAAGCTGATAATGTGTGCTCTCTCTAGTTTCTTTTTGGAGGCACTCAGAGCTATGAGTTTTCCTCTTAGAAATGCTTTCAGTGTGTCCCATAAGTTTGGGTATGTTGTTTTCATTAAACTCCAGAAAGTCCTTAATTTCTTTCTTTATTCCTTCCTTGACCAAGGTATCATTGAGAAGAGTGTTGTTTAGTTTCCACGTGTGTGTTGGCTTTCTATTATTTATTTTGTTATTGAAGATCAGTCTTAGTCCATGGTGATCTGATAGGGTGCATGGGACAATTTCAATATTTTTGTATATATTGAGGCTTGTTTTGTGACCAATTATGTGGTCAATTTTGGAGAAGCTACCATGAGGTGCTGAGAAGAAGGTATATCCTTTCGTTTTAGGATAAAATGTTCTGTAGATATCTGTCAGATCCATTTGTTTCATAACCTCTGTTAGTTTCACTGTGTCCCTGTTTAGTTTCTGTTTCCATGATCTGTCCATTGGTGAAAGTGGTGTGTTGAAGTCTCCCACTATTAATGTATGAGGTGCAATGTGTGCTTTGAGCTTTACTAAAGTATCTTTAATGAATGAGGCTGCCCTTGTATTTGGCGCATAGATATTCAGAATTGATAGTTCCTCTTGGAGGATTTTCCCTTTGATGAGAATGAAGTGCCCTTCCTTGTCTTTTTTGATGACTTTGGGTTGGAAGTCAATCTTATCAGATATTAGAATGGCTACTCCAGCTTGTTTCTTCCTACCATTTGCTTGGAAAATTGTTTTCCAGCCTTTCATTCTGAGGTAGTGTCTATCTTTTTCTCTGAGATGAGTTTCCTGTAAGCAGCAAAATGTTGGGTCCTGTTTCTGTAGCCAGCCTATTAGTCTATGTCTTTTTATTGGGGAGTTGAGTCCATTGATATTAAGAGATATTAGGGAGAAGGAATTGTTGCTTCCTTTTATTTTTGTTGTTAGAGTTGGTGTTCTGTTTTTGTGGCTGTCTTCTTTTAGCTTTGTTGAGGGATTACCTTCTTGCTTTTTCTATGACGTGGTTTCCGTCCTTGTATTGTTTTTTTTCTGTTATTATTCTTTGAAGTGCTGGATTCGTGGAAAGATAATGTGTGAATTTGGTTTTATCGTGGAATACTTTGGTTTCTCCATCTATGGTAATTAAGAGTTTGGCTGGGTATAGTAGCCTGTGCTGGAAATTGTGTTCTCTTAGTTTCTGTATAACATCTGTCCAGGCCCTTCTGGCTTTCATAGTCTCTGGTGAAAAATCCAGTGTAATTCTGATAGGCTTGCCTTTATATGTTACTTGACCTTTTTCCCTTACTGCTTTTAGTATTCTATCTTTATTTAGTGCATTTGTTGTTCTGATTATTATGTGTCGGAAGGAATTTCTTTTCTGGTCCAGTCTATTTGGAGTTCTGTAGGCTTCTTGTATGTTCATGGGCATCTCTTTCTTTAGGTTTGGGAAGTTTTCTTCTATAATTTTGTTGAAGATGTTTGCTGGCCCTTTGAGTTGAAAATCTTCCTTCTCATCTACTCCTATTATCCGTAGGTTTGGTCTTCTCATTTTGTCCTGGATTTCCTGGATATTTTGAGTTAGGATCTTTTTGGATTTTGTATTTTCTTTGATTGTCGTGCCGATGTTCTCTATGGAGTCTTCTGCACCTGAGATTCTCTCTTCCATCTCTTGTATTCTGTTGCTGATGCTCATATCTATGGTTCCAGATTTCTTTCCTAGTGTTTCTATCTCCAGTGTTGCCTCAATTTGGGTTTTCTTCATTGTTTCTACTTCCCTTTTTAGGTCTTGGATGGTTTTATTCAATTCCATCACCTGTTTGGTCTGGTTTTCCTGCAATTCTTTAATAGATTTTTGTGCTTCCTCTTTAATGTCTTCTACCTGTTTAGCAGTGTTCTCCTGCAATTCTTTAAGGGATTTTTGTGCTTCCTCTTTAATGTCTTCTACCTGTTTACCAGTGTTCTTTTGTATTTCTTTAAGTGTGTTATTAAAGTCCTTGTTGATGTCCTCTACCATCACTGTGAGATATGCTTTTAGAACCGGGTCTAGCTTTTCCGGTGTGTTGGGGTGCCCTGGACTGGGCGAAGTTGGAGTGCTGGGTTCTGATGATGGTGAGTGGTCTTGGTTTCTGTTAGTAAGATTCTTACGTTTACCTTTCGCCATCTGGTAATCTCTGGGATTAGTTGTTATTGTTGTCACTGTTTAAAGATTGGAGCAGACTCTGTGTTCCACTCACCAGAAGTCTTAAGATCCTGTGGCGGGTGTTGTGGGTAACTGGCGAGTGTCAACAGACCCTGCGCCCTAGCTACCCTGTGCTGGTCTGACCGGAAGAGGCTTGTGGCCCTACTCAGGCCGGATTTCTGCCTCCCCAACCAAAGCAGTCTCAGGTCCCTCTTGATTGGACTGGAGCAGAAGCTGTGTACCACTCACCAGAAGTCTCAAAATCCTGTGGCGGGTGTGGTGGGTAGCTGGCGGGTGTCAGCAGACCCTGCGCTCTAGCTACCCAGGTGCTGTTCAGACCGGAAGAGCTCTTCCCCATTTTTAAATACAGTTATTTGGTTCTTTGGAGTCTAACTTCTTGAGTTCTTTGTATATATTGGATATAAGCCCTCTATCGGATGTAGGATTGATAAAGATCTTTTCCCAATCTGTTGGTTGTCTTTTTATCCTATTGACAGTGTCCTTTGCTTTACAGAAGATCTGCAATTTTATTTGTCCATTCTTGATCTCAGAGCATAAACCATTGGTGTTCTGTTCAGAGCCTTTTCCCCTGTGGCCATTTGTTCAAGGCTTTTCCCCACTTTCTCTTCCATTAGATTCATTGTATCTGGTTTTATGTGGAGGTCTTTGATCCACTTGGACTTGAACTTTGTATAGGTAGTTAAGAATGGATCGATTTGCATTCTTCTACATGTTAACCGCCAGTTGAACCAGCACCATTTGTTGAAAATGCTGTCTTTTTTTCCACTGGATCATTTTAGCTCCTTTGTCAAAGATCAAGTGATCATAGGTGTGTGGGTTCATTTCTGGGTCTTCAATTCTGTTCCATTGATCTACCTGCCTGTCACTGTACCAATACTATACAGTTTTTATCACCATTTCTCTGTAATAAAGCTTGAGGTCAGGGATAGTGATTTCCCCAGAAATTCTTTTATTGTTGAGAATAGTTTTTGGTATCTTGGGTTTTTTGTTATTTCAGGTGAATTTGAGAATTGCTCTTTCTAACTCTATGAAGAATTGAATTGGAATTTTGATGGGGATTGCATTGAATCTGTAGATTTCTTTCAGCAGTATGTCCATTTTTACTGTATTATTCCTGCCAATCCACGAGCATGGGAGATCTTTCCATCTTTTGAAGTCTTCTTTGATTTCTTTCTTCAGAGACTTGAAGTTCTTGTTGTACATATCTTTCACTTGTTTGGTTAGAGTCACACCAAGATATTTCATTTGTTTGTGATTATTGTGAAAGGTGTCTTTTCCCTAATTTGTTTCTTAGCCCATTTATCCTTTGAGCATAGGAAGGCTACTGATTTATTTGAGTTAATTTTATATCCAGCCACTTTGCTGAAATTGTTTATCAGCTATAGAAGTTCTCTGGTGGAATTTTTGGGCCACTTAAGTATACTATCATATCATCTGCAAATAGTAATATTTTAACTTTTCCTTTCCAATTTGTATCCCCCCTTTGACCTCCTTTTGCTGTCTAATTGTTCTAGCTAGAATATCAAGTACTATATAGAACAGATAGGGAGAGAAAGGGCAGCCTTGTCTAGTCCCTGATTTTAGTGGGATTGCTTCAAGTTTCTCTCCATTTAGTTTCATGTTGACTACTGATCTGCTGTCTATTTCTTTTATTATATTTAGGTATGGGCCTTGAGTTCCTGTTCTTTCCAAGACTTTTAATATTAGAGGATGATGAATTTTGTAAAATGATTTTTCAGCATCTAATAAAATGTTCATGTGGTTTTTTTTTCTTTGAGTTTTTTCATGTAGTGGATTACATTGATGGATTTCTATATATTTAACCATCCCTGCAGCCCTGGGATGAAGCATACTTGATCGTGGTGAATGATCATTTTTGATGTCTTCTTGGATTCGGTTTTCGAGAATTTTATTGAGTATTTTTGCATCGATAGTCATAATAGAAATTGGTCTGAAGTTCTCTTTCTTTTTTGGGTCTTTGTGTGGTTTTGGTATCAGCATAACTGTGGCTTCATAGAATGAATTGGGTAGTGTTCCCTCTGCTTCTATTTTGTGGTATAGTTTGAAGAGTATTGGTATTAGGTCTTCTTTGAAGGTCTGATAGAATTCTCTACTAAACCCATCTGGTCCTGGGCTTTTTGGGGGGTGGGTGTTGGGAGACTTTTAATGACTGCTTCTATTTCTTAAGGGGTTATGGGACTGTTTAGATGGTTTATCTGATCCTGATTTAATTTTGGTATTTGATATCTGTCTAGGAAATTGTCCATTTCATCCAGATTTTCCAGTTTTGTTAAGTATATAGGCTTTTGTAGTAGGATCTGACACACACACACACACACACACACACACACACACACACACATATATATATATATAATTTCTTCAGTTTCTGTTGTTTTATCTCACTTTTCATTTCTGATTTTATTAATTTGAATACTGTCTTTGTGCCCTCTGGTTAGTCTGGCTAAGGGTTTATCTATTTTGTTGATTTTTCCCAAAGAACCAGCTCCTGGTTTGGTTGATTCTCTGAATAGTTCTTTTTGTTTCCACTTGGTTGACTTCAGCTCTGAGTTTGATTATTTCCTGCCATCTACTCCTCTTGGGTGAATTTGCTTCTTTTTGTTCTAGAGCTTTCAGGTGTGTTGTCAAGCTGCTAGTGTATGGTCTCTCTAGTTTCTTTTTGGAGGCACTCAGAGCTATGCGTTTTCTTCTTAGGACTGCTTTCATTGTGTCCCATAAGTTTGGGTATGTTGTGTCTTCATTTTCATTAAATTCTAAAAAGTCCTTAATTTCTTTCTTTATTCCTTCCTTGACCAAGGTATCATTGAGTAGTGTGTTCTTCAGCTTCCATGTGCATGTCAGGTCAGCTTTCTCTTCATTTTGTTTTTATTGAAGATCATTCGTAGTCTGTGGTTATCTGTTAGGGTGCATGGGATTATTTCAATCTTCTTGTATCTGCTGAGGCCTATTTTGTGACTGATTTTAGGGTTAGAGCCTTTCAGTTTTGGAGAAGGTACCATAAGGTGCTAAGAAGTTGTTTTTTGTTTTTTGTTTTTTTGATAAAATGTTCTTTAGATATCTGTTAAATACATTTGGTCTATAATTTCTGTTAGTTTCACTGTGTTTCTGTTTTGTTACTGTTTCCATGATCTGTTCATTGAGAGTGGGGTGTTGAAGTCTTTCACTATTATTGTGTGCAGTGCAATGTGTGCTTTGAGCTTTACTAAAGTTTCCTTTATGAATGTGGCTGCCCTTGCATTTGGAGCATAGATGTTCAGAATTGAAAGTTTATCTTGGTAGATTTCTCCTTTGATGAGTATGAAGTGTCCTTCTTTATCCTTTTTGATAACTTGGTTGAAAGTTGATTTTATTTGATGTTAGAATGGCTACTCCATCTTGTTTCTTGGGACCATTGGCTTGGAAAACTGTTTTCCAGCCCTTTATTCAAAGTAGTGTCTGTCTTTGACACTGAGGTGTGTTTTTTCTATGCAACAAAAATGCTGGGTCCTGTTTACATATCCAGTCTATTAGTCTATGTCTTTTTACTGGGGGAATTGAGTCCATTGATGTTAAGAGATATTAAAGAATAGTGATTGTTGATTCCTGTTATTTTTTTATGTTATTTTTATGTTTGTGTGTACTGGTTAGTTTTGTGTCAACTTGACACAGCTGGAGTTATCACAGAGAAAGGAGCTTCAGTTGAGGAAATGCCTCCATGAGATCCAACTGTAAGGCATTTTCTCAATTAGTGATCAAGGGGGAAAGGCCCCTTGTGGGTGGGACCATCTCTGGGCTGGTAGTCTTGGGTTCTATAAGAGAGCAGGCTGAGCAAGCCAGGGGAAGCAAGCCAGTAAAGAACATCCCTCCATGGCCTCTGCATCAGCTCCTGCTTCCTGACCTGCTTGAGTTCCAGTCCTGACTTCTTTCAGTGATGAACAGAAATGTGGAAGTGTAAGCTGAATAAACCCTTTCTTCCCCAACTGCTTCTTGGTCGTGATGTTTGTGCAGGAATAGAAACCCTGACTAAGACATTGTGTGTCTATCATCTTTTGGGCTTATTGGAAGAAGATTACTTTCTTGTTTTTCCTAGGGTATAGTTTCCCTCCATTTGTTGGTATTTTCTATCTATTATCCTTTGTAGGACTGGATTTGTGGAAAGATATTGTGTAAATTTGGTTTTGTCATGGAATATCTTGATTTCTCCATCTATGATAATTGAGAGTTTTGCTAGGTATAGTAGTCTGGCCTGGTATTTGTGTTCTTTTAGGGTGTGCAGACATCTGCCCAGGATCTTCTGGCTTTCATAGTCTCTGGTGAGAAGTCTGGTGTAGTTCTTATAGATCTGCCTTTTTATGTTACTTGACCTTTTTTCATTACTGCTTTTAACATTCTTTCTTTGTTTTGTGCATTTGGCGTTTTGACTAGTATCTAATGGTAGAAATTTATTTTCTGGAGAAGAGTTTTAGCCAGAACAGCTGCCAGCCACCATTCCGAAAGAACTCATTCTGTCAAATCTTTCTCTGATTTGTCACTTTGTCTGCTCTTCAACTAGACATCATTTTCAAACATGGCTGCTTTCTTCTACAAACTAATTTTATCGTAAAGGTGTGTATTACAGGTATGTCTGCATTCCAGCCAGATCACAGAGACCTAAGTCTTTGGATGTGATCCATCACCAAAGCAGCCATGTTGCTGGATTAAAGTCCTAAACGTTAAAATGTATGTCTTCTTGCAGAAGGGAGTTTTTCTTCTAGAGGAATGGGATTGGTTACTATGCAAATGGCCTTGTGTGGCCTTTTTTCCCCCATTCCTACTGTAGCTGTACTATGAAATCCCCAACAGAAGCTGAGCTAGTCTTCCTGGTTCTACTCCTAGATGTCTGTTAGTTTTCTACTGCTGTGATAAAGCACCATGTCCAAGAAAACTTACAGAAGGAAGGGTTTGATTTAGGCTCATGGGCTCAGGAGGAAATGTGGCAGCTAGCATACATGGCAGATGGAGCTGGAAGCTGAGACTTGAAGGCTCATATCTCAAACCACAAACATGAGAAAAAGATCAAAATGGTGCAAATCTTTGAGGTTTCAGAACCCACCCCAAGTGACATATTTCTTCCAGCAAGACCATACCTCCTAAACCTCCTCAAACAGCCAACAACTGAAGACCAAGTGTTCCAATACCCAAGAAGATGGAGGACATTTCATTCCCTTAGGCATGTGGCCATATTATATCATAATACAAGATGTAATTAGTCCAAGTTCCAAAGTCCCCATAGTCTCAACACTTGAAATTCCAAAGTCTTTTCTGAGACTCAAAGCAATCTCTTAACTGTACCTCCTGTAAAGTCAAAAGGCAAATCAAATATTTTTGACATACAATGGCACAGAATATAGACTACCATTGCTGTGATTTTGTCTGTACAAGCCAAGTAGAGGCCTTTGAAAGTAGGGATCAAAGAGGATTTTGAGTTTTGGCTATTTTGGCATGATGAGTTAGGTTTCCCAAGGATTTATTTTTATGCCTGGACAAAGTTAAAATTGAGAAATTAAAATTAATACATGAACACACAAGCTGGTCAGATAAGTTAATAAGCCATTTTGAGTTCTTGGAATTGCTAGAGTGAAGGCCTGTGGTGTGACACCAGAGATTAAACAGACAACAGAAATACATCTAATGTGTCCAGTGCAAATACTGTTTAAAAAAAAAGCTTATAAATTTCAAATACACAATGTGGGGGAAACAACCATAAAGGCAAATAAATCAGGATGGAAATGAAGGGAGGGCAGGGAAAATTGCTGGGATGATGAAATGACACACAGGCATGGGCACTGTCACATGACACAGAGCCATGTGCACTGTCACATGACATATAGCCATGTGCACTGTCAAAATGAATGAGTAGCTGAACTATAATGACAAGACAAAGAGGTTATGCAGAACTTTGTAAACTCAACCTAAAAGATTTGGCTTTATAAAGAGACAACATATAAAGAGACTACAGAAACTTGAGTGCACAGAGATGGCTAGCATCTAAAGCCACACAGCAAACTGTCTCTAAGCAGCAGAAAGCTGGTGTTGCATCCAAACACCAAGTTAACCAGCTTTGAGAGAAATCTCTCTTCTTCCCATTTTTAAGTACCTCAAACTGCACAAAGCAGAGACAGCCAAGAAACCAGACACACTACACAAAAGCATTATCACAATGATTGGTTTAAGCCACATTTTCATTAATACACAGATCAAAGAAGCCAAAAGTCAGTGGGAATGCCACAAATTTGAGCAGTAAAATTAACAGTCTAGAGCTAATGAGCACTTACAGGGTGTTGTACCCACTTAGACGGGTCATATTCTTCTTGAGCATTGCTGAGTTCAGCAGATTTCAAATTGTGACTAGTGACCATAGTTCAATTAAGTTAGAAATTGGTGACAAAAAAGAAAATTAGGAAAACATTATGCGTTTGGAAATAAAGCTGCACTCAAATCTGAGGAGGTTATGAACAAAAGGAGAAATCATAACAGATGCATGAAGATACTCAGAACAGACAAGGAGACTATTGGTCATAGTGGAGCACCAATGCTAGAGAGTGGAAACATAGCCTCAAGTGTTGGCCCAGTAAAGTTGAAAGTGCTTGTGCCACCAAACATGGTCATTCTCATTCCAGGTCAGAAATGGTCTCTAAGATCTCAGTGATGGAGGGTAGGGGTTGTGTCTCATTGATTAAAAGCATAGCATGCACCGCTCTTGCAAAGGACCTGAGTTTGATTTCCAGAATCTATGATAGGCAGCTGCTCACAGCAACCTGTATCTCCAGCTCCAGGAGCTTGCCCTCTTCTGGCCTCTACAGGCATTGCACTCAGGGGTTTATACTCCCACACAGATGCACAGAAATACTCTGATGAAGTCATTTTCTCAGTTGAGGTTCCCTCTTCCCCAATAACTCTAGCTTGCTTCAAGTTGATAGAAAACAAAACTGAAACAAATCAAAACATCCCAAACAAACAAACAAACAAACAATCCCTAACCAGGATAGAATCTGCTTGCTTTGTGAGTTTTGTCTCAATTTGAATACTTATTCTTTCTCATTCTTCCATTCTCTCTCTCCCTCTTGGTTCTGTAAAGTTTACCTGAAATAATTAAATCAATATTACAAAGTACAGTATGCCAGAAAACTTATTTGAAATGAATAAATTACCAAGGAAAATGACTGAAATCTCTGCAGTGATATATGTAATCAAATTAGTAATTTAAATTCTGCCCAAGAGAAAATATCAGACTAAGAGGGTTTAGAAACAAGTTCTAAAATTTCAAAGGACAGATCACTCTAATCTTAGCAAAAGTATTCCAGCGAGTATAAACATAGGAAATGTGTCTGGAGCTTTGCATTTGAAACCTGAATCCTGATTAGTCATGAGATAGAAAAACTCATTAATGAACTGAGTTCTCAAACTTAGATGCAAAAATGCTAAACAAAATATGAGCAGTGTTACAGTCTAGTGTTTTAAGAAGACTACATAGAGCAATTGTTCTCAACTTTCCCAATGTTGCGACCCTTACATACAGTTCTTCAAGTTGTAGTGACCCCCAAGCATAAAAGTATTTTTGTTGGTATTTTGTAACTATAATTTTGCTACTGTTATGAATTGTAATGTAGATCTCTAGTATGTAGGGTATAATAAGCTGCCCCTGTGAAAGCCACTGATATAGAGGGGTCTGGGTTTAACTAAGAAATACAATATCATAGAAGCAGTGCTGACTCTTTCTCAAGCTGTTCACACATGCTGGGTAAGGGCCCTGAAGTTCTGCTCTGGACCTCTGTGGAGCTAGATGTGTGATTATTCAGAACAAGAGGAAATGCTTCACCTGTGAAGACTGATTGCAAAACTTGAGTTAACAAACACGGTGCTGGTGCACAAGTGGGAAAGACATGAAGTGAATAGTAAATTCATTTATGGGAAAAATGATCCAGTCTCAAAAAAAAATTAAAATCACAAATTTAAGCTTTGAAAAGTGAAAAAAAAAAACATAAAAACAAAACAAAACAAACAAAAATAAAAACAAAATACCTGACCAGGGGCAGAAAGATTTGCACTTATAGATAGATTTGCTGCCAGTCGGCAGAGAGTGGTTACCAATGTAATAGGCCCATTAGGAAAGAAAGGCCTTTTAGGCAGGACAGTCCACATCCAAGAAGTTCCTGCCTGAGAGGTCACACCCTGCACATCCTACTGTAGGAACTAGGTTGGTTCCCACAGGTGACCACAGCCTTGCAAGACAAAGTTGGGACAGTGCTAGTCAGGAGCAGCCTGACCAGGACTGCTTAATCATGCATGTGCTTACCCTTTGTCCCAGTTCTCTCTCTATTTAAACCAGAAACTCATGTCAGTACCTGGTAGGGGAACTTGGGGCCCTGAGACCCTTGCATCCACATCTCAGTGTACTTTGTGAAGTCTCCTCTGCTGGCTTTTCACCATCCCTTGTCTCCTTGACTAGCACACTGGTCGGAGCCTAGCCTTCTTTAGCACTAGTACACTACATGTTTGCATGGTGCCCACAACCCAGAAAAGGGATTGGATCCCCCGGAGCTTAAGTCACAGGTCTGGGAATGGAACAGGAGACCTCTGTAATAGCATCAAGTGCTCTGAACTGCTGAGCCAGCTCCTCAGTGCCTACATAAATATTTTAAACTTATGTTAGGAAAGGATAGCATTTAAGAAGGGGAAGTGGGCCAGCGAAATGGCTTGGGGGTGGATGTGCACATGCAGGTCAGACTATCTGAATTCTCTCATCAGATCCCACCACGTAGCAGAAGAGAACCATCTTCCATGAGTTGTCTTCTGACCTGCACTAGTGCCTTATTGCACAGGACCCCCTTACAAGATGAATAAGAAAGTCTCCATGCTTTAAAAATTATATAAAATTTAAAAATAAAAAGTGAAAGACCAGTTTTGGGTTAATAGAAGATAAATAAACACTCTCCAGACAGGTGGATGGTATTAATGCAGTAATATGACTCTCATAACAAGGGGATATGAATTTAATCTAAAGCCAACTACCAACTAACTATAAATGACTGTGTATCAGGATCAGAAACTCAGGTTGCCCCAAATTCCAAGTGCCAGTGGGCTCAAAGTTTCATGAAGTTTTTATGGAGACAGAATAAAGACAGTTATAAATCAAGGCACTTTCCAAAGACATTGGTGGGGACACCAAAGTGGTGGGTTACAGCAGAGCAGGGAAACCTGGCTATAGGTTTCAGATACTACCTGAAGGCATTCTTAGCCTTGTGGCTGGGGGAAGTTAGATAACTGCTTGTACATTTTGGAGGACTTATCCATTGGTTACAAAGATGTCAGGTCAAGAATAGTGATGGATAATAAATGACAATTTGGGGGCTAAAGATAACTCAAGTTAAGTTATCATGAGGCTCTGGGCTTGCACTATTTCAGCATCCCCACAATCGCTGAAGCCCTAATCAGTTAATCAACCCTGCAGAAGGTTCAGTGCAAGGCATAGTTCTTTCCAGGGACTTCTGTTCACAGCATTTGATATACATGATCCCTACAAGCCACTTACAAAAATATAAACCACTTCATAAAATAATAGACAAAAGATAGGAACAGAACTCATAGACAGAAAAACTAATAGCTACCAAATGGCAGAAAATATAATATATACAATGTTATATAACATATAAAAGACATGAATGCTATTGTGGGATACACAGTAAGTCCATGCATGTCACTCCTGGGCCTCTGGCATAAGGACACTAAGATGTCTGGAATCCTGTAGTAGTGAGTATCTTCTGATGATTGACAGCTGGCTGGCAGCACCCAGGTAGCTGGTCACTAAACACTAGGGCATGATTAGCAGTTGCTAACCCCTTTACTAACCTTTGAGGAGAGGAGGAGAGCAGAAGGCTGGGATAGTGACAGTAGCTGATGATGAAATCCACTATGAGATGTAATGGTTTCCATAACAAGTAAGCAAACAACAGAATGGGTGAAGGACATTGCTGAACACTTTGTGGTTCCTGGAAGAGGAATCTCCAGAGAAGGCATGGAAGCTATGATTCTCTGGCCCTTACCTCACACCTGGCTGGCTCTATGAATCTCCAGATCTGGCCATCTATCTGTGTCCTCTGTGATAGGCTTTCCAACCCAGAAGTAGACATTAGAGTTTCCCTGATGTACTGGCTAGTTTTGTGTCAACTTGACACAGCTGGAGTTATCACAGAGAAAGGAGCTTAGGTTGGGGAAATGCCTCCATGAGATCCAGCTGTAAGGCATTTTCTCAATTAGTGATCAAGGGGGGAGGTCCCCTTGTGGGTGGTACCATCTCTGGGCTGGTAGTCTTGGGTTCTATAAGAGAGCATGCTGAGCAAGCCAGGGGAGGCAAGTCAGTAAAGAACATCCCTCCATGGCCTCTGCATCAGCTCCTGCTCCCTGACCTGCTTGAGTTCCAGTCCTGACTTCCTTTGGTGATGAACAGCAGTGTGGAAGTATAAGCTGAATAAACCCTTTCCTCCCCAATTGCTTCTTGGTCATGATGTTTGTGCAGGAATAGAAACCCTGACTAAGACACCTGAGTTCTGTGAACTTGGATTTTTGACCATTTGGTGGGACTGAGTCTGTGACTTACTTATAGACAGATAGCATTAGAACTGAGTTAGGTAAGATGATACCTGGCTGGTGCCTGCTGAACAGACTGGTTTCTGGTGGGAAAAGAACCACACATGAGTTTGGTGTTGAATGGGAAGTGTCTCTCATAAGCTCAGCACTGCTGGTAGCACTGTTTGGAAGGTGTTATGGGGGGGGGCACAACCCATAGAAGTGCTGGTTTGAATAAGAATGGCCCTCATAGGCTCACTTATTAACATGCTTAGCCATCAGGGAGTAGCTCTGTTTGAAAGGATTAGAAGGTGTGGCCTTGTTGGAGTAGGTGTGGCCTTGTTGGAGGAAATGTGTCTTTGGGGGTGGGCTTTGGGGTTTCAAAAGCCCAAGCCAGGCCCATGGGCTTTCTCTTCCTGTTGTCTAGGAATCCAGATGTAGAACTCTCAGCTACTCCTCCAGCACCATGTCTGCCTGTGTCTTGCCATGTTCCCTACAATGATGAGAATGGACCGAACCTCTGAAACTGACAGCCTGTCTCAAATCCTTTCTTGTCTAGGAGTTGCCATGGTCATGGTGTCTCTTCATAGCAACAGAACAGTGACTGAGACATTGGAGGAAACAGGTCACTGGGGGACGGGGTTGAGAGTTTAAAACTTCATGCCACTGCGAGGTCATTCTCTCTCTGCCTTGTGCTTGTGGTTGAGAATGTGAGCTCTCAGTTCCTGGCCCTGGCTGTCGTGGCTGCTGCTTGCTGCCCACATGCTTCCCCACCATGATGGAATCTTACCCCTGGGGAACCTTAAGCCAAAATGAACTCTGTTCCCGACATTGCTTTTTGTCCTGGCGTTTTTATCATGGCAGTAGAAAAGAAACCAACATGAAGATGTGGCATTCTGTTGCCTGTGCAGCAGTATAGGAAAAAAAATCAAGTTTCTATGTTATCACTTAGCAACTTGGTAATGAAAACCAGAAAGACCTCTATTTTGTCTCTTTTATGTGCCAAAATTAAAGTCTGATAATATTGTGTATTGGGAAGGAGGTTGAAAAACAGGTCCTGGCGTGAAGAAGTATCTCCCGGAAGTCACAGACTAGAGTCTTCACCTCAGGGCTCCTGTATGGACTGTGTTTGGAAAGGCATATCCTTAGAGAGAAAACCAAGCTAAAATTGGGGGATAATCTAGTCTTACTGATATCCTTATATAATAAGTGCAGACTAGGAGCTAGGCGTTCAGAGGGGACATAGGGAGGCAAGAAGCCACCTGCAGGCAGCCATGGAGAGGGAGTCTGTCCAGGCCTCTGGGTTGAAGGTGTCTCTGTGGTGACTAATGCAAGGAGGACACAAGAAGCAGATAAAATCAGACATGCTGGTTATACCCATACACAGGCCGGAAAGTTATAAGTTCTTAGAGAACACTTGCAGAGGAGAACCAGGAGACAGGTGGGAGACCCCCCTCCCCCTCCCCCCAGCTTGGCTTAGATTACAGTGAGGGGAGAGAATGAAAGAGGAGGGAAGAGGAATGAGGGGAGGGGAGGCAAGCAGAGGGGAGGTGGCACCTACTTTGGCTTAGGTTGAGTTACAGAAATGAAAGTGACAGAATAAAGAGGACAGATTTGCACTGAACTCGGTGGGAACAGAGCGGCCCAGCTGCCACAGTGATAGATCCCAGGACTTGTCTCTGTGGGAGAAACTAGAGCCCCACTGAGTCACAGCTGAGGCCTCTGCCGGGGGTATGAGAGGAGGGAGATCAGCGCCTGCATGGTGGGCAGGGTGCGCGTGCACAACGACACTAAGTCTCTTTGGCTTCAAGAAGGTAAGTCAAAACAAAACGCAGGACTCCCTTGCGAGGTGAAACGGGTTCAAAACTTCCAGTTATTAAATGCTGAGAAAATTAGTGTGGTGTCGTCAATATTGATTTGAGAAAGACGTTTATTTGTAGAGTGTTCCAGTCAAACAGTTACTGAGGTGAATTTCCTCAGAGATTAGAAATCCTGGTTAAAACATCCAGGGAGGGTGTGAACCAGGCCTTTTGGAATTCTCTTCTCCACGTGGTGCAAATGCTTGCCGCAGTTGCTGGAAAAGAACTATTTGCACTGACAGCCATTCCACACTAAAGTCACACTCCTAAAAGAGTGGTGGACAAATAACCTGAGAATCAGAGTGCACAAGTCAGAGGAAAGAGGGAGCCTGAGAGGTGGACGCACTGGAAGGCAGGCTTGGGAGCCACACACCACCTCACTGAGAGGCCATCTTGTCATGCAGCCTGTGTTCCTGTTTGGAAAGGGGAATGGGCGGGGGGGGGGGGGGGGGCTGGTACCAGTGCCTCTCATCCAGCGATGTGGCTGAGAACATGCCCGGAACGCACAGGGAGGGAGAGAAGGGACGTCGTCCTCCCTGGCTCGCTTCGGGACATCTTTAGGTATATAAAGGGCCTGTGATCCCAAGGTCTTTCTAACCCTCTGCTTCCCCCTCTTTAGGGAACCTGAGGCTGGGCCTGAGGAATATGGGCCCCGCCCACTGCTTCCCACGTCTTGCATTTACAAGGCTGCTCAAACAGAAGGTATGAGGGTACCCTTTGAGAATGCCCCCATCATCTCAGGCTTGTGAGTCCTTGGGCCCCAGTGGAGGGCTGTTTGAGGAGGTCTGGGAGTTGCTGCCTTGCTGGAGGAGGCATAGCGCTGGGGGCAGGTTTTGGAGCTGTAAGCTTCACCCTGGTTCTAGGTTACTCTGCTCTGTGCCTCCTCCAATTGAAGATGGGAGTTCTTTGCTTCCTTCTCTGTGCCCGCCATGTGTTGCTTGATGCCCAGCCACGATGGGCTCTTACCCTCTAGAGCCACAAGTTAAAGCAAACTCTTTCTCCATAAGTTGCTTTTGGTTACGGAGTTTTATTACAGCGACAGGAAAGTAAGTAAGTCGTACACACTTTTTCATATTTAGCTGGGGCGATCTGGCTAATCTAGACCAGGGCGAAGAGAGTGGAGTTGGCACCCACACAGGACAGCATTTTCTGCTTCTGGTCACTGGATTCCACAGGCTTAGAGTCTTCCTTAAGGCCAGGGCTATATCTAATCCATCCAAATCCCGGGTGGCAACGTTGTATCTGACAGGGAACAGAGATACCATAAATATTTGTGGTTTAGTTGGATTTGAGTCATTGCCCCTGTAACAGACACGGGGGGGGGGGCGGGGAGGGAACAACCCAACAACAACAACAACAACAACAAAACCCCCACAAACCCCCAGATACTTTGGCCCTGGTGAGTGCAGTTCAGACAGGGCTGGCATTCATGAGGCCTATTAAGGTGATATGATCAAGGTATCCCTTGATGTCTGGGACAGAACCACAGCAGACCTAGCACTTCTTTAAGTGTCAGTCTTAACCTTCCAGAATCAGGGATCCATGTATTCCTTATATGTATATTTTCAAGAGCATGTTTCTTTCAAAGTTCCTCAGCTTCACAATAATAAACGACTGCTCCTGAAACATAAGATCTGAAGCTATAACCTCCACTCTATAGAGCTGGCCGTGCAGGTGCCTTGCCTCGTGGCACATGCAAGAAAGCTGTTTCTGTAGTTACTAATGGGCTACGAACCTAAAACTTCCCCCAAATAATTTGCACATGAATTTTAATGGGGACTGGAAACTAAAACTCTGCCCTTAAGCAACATTCCCAAGCTCATGCAGTATTAATGCCCCCATCAAAGATGTATATCTACTTAGAAAACCTCTCAGAGACAGAGGTTCCCGCTGAGCAAGGTGACATCTGCCACCTCAGGGATCAAGTTCTTTTCATAGTGCACATGGATGTGGGGGCCACGATTTACATACAGGGGGCCACCCCGCCCTCAGAGAACTAATGCCAACTGAAGAGCTGCGGCAGTCTATTATCCACAGCAGTGAGCATCATAAATTATGAAGCCACTCGAGCTTTGTGGGCACAATCTGTCTTGACGTGACAGGGAGGTGCAATCGAATGGCAGCGTGCCTTGCTAGTCTAGAAAGGCCACTTTGAGCTCGAGACGCTCCCTTGCAAACGTGGAGGCCAGTCATTTGGATTTGTTTTGTTTTGTTTTGTTGTTACCTCCATGATGATTACTATTCAAGAGAGAATGAAGAGATCCACCGCTTTGCAGACTCTTTACAGTAGAAGCTCAAGGGAAATCCTTAGAAGTAGGGGATGAGGCAAAGCCCGGAGTCAGGATAGAATCGTGTGGTGGGGGGCATCCCTTCACAGGGAAGGAAGGATACATGTACGACAGGGTCCACAGGGCCCAGGCTCCCCTCGGCAATCCCCGGTTGTCTTGAAGCCAGGTTTTCAGCGATAGTGCTTCCTTACAAATGGCACATAAGAACATGCTGGGGTAAGGTAAGCGGATTGCCACCTTGTGCCTTTAGAAGCTGTCTTAGGCTTGGCTAACCAAGTGTTGAGTGAAGAGCCCCCAACTTCGACATAGGAGTGAAATTAAGGCCCACATAGTGTCCCTGACAGCAGGCATCAGCTTGCCACTTCCTGAAAGGAAAATAAGTTTTGGCTTCAAAGTTGGCAGTCATGTCAGGAACACATCACATGAAGGAGAAGCATCCGGAATGCACCGGGAGAGGCTCATGGAGATGGCATTGTGAGAGCCCTGACTGTTACAGCGACTGGCTCAGTCCAGACCAATCGTCCATGGACGTCTCCAGATTCTCTGCTGCAGGTAAAGCCATGCTTGTCACTCCCTGATCTCCAGCTGCAAAAAAAGGGGGGCTTAAAAATGAAGCTCAGGTAGACAGTAAGAGTTTTAAAGAGGCCAGGCCTGGTGGTTCCTGCTTTTCTTTAATCCAGCACTTGGGAGGTGTAGTGGCTATTCCTGGTTGTTAACTTGACTATATTTGGAATGAACTACAATCCAGAATTGGAAGGCTCACCAGTGACCCTTATCTGGAGGCTTGGAGATCCTTATCTGGATCTTGGTATGGAGATCTTGAGCCATAGTGGCTATGGATTCCAGAAGGTTAAATCTCCGAGTTTAAGGAACACACGTTTAATCTGGGCTACACCTTTCATCTGGGATTAAGGGTGTGGTGGAACACACCTTTAATCTGGGCTACACCTTCTGATGGTGACAATATAAGGACATTGGAAGAAGGGAGTCTTGCTCTTGCTCCTTCACCTGCTTGCTGTGTGGGACTGAGTAACTGCTAGATCCTTGGACTTCCATTCACAGCTGCGACTGAACCATTGTTGGGAATTGGGCTGCAGACTGTAAGTCATCAATAAATTCTTTTACTATATAGAGACTATCCATAAGTTCTGTGACTCTAGAGAACCCTAATACAGGAGGCATCCTGGGCCACAGGGAGAGCTCTAGGACAACCAGGGCTACACAGAGGAGCCCTGTCTTGAAAAAAGCAAAGCAAAACAAAACAAGACAATAACAACACTAAAGAGCTTTAAGTAGGAAATGAGTTGATAGACTATTTCCCATCTAATTTGTAGGGTATATCTAAAGGCCTGAGAAGTTTATTCCACAGGAAACATTTGACATATTGGGAAATGCAACTGTCAACTTAAAAGTTAGAATGAAAATAAAGTTGTTGAGGTGCGTATGAACAGAACATTTAGTGGGGTGACGACTCGAGAACCATCCTTCCTAGTCAGGTGGGAAACCATGGGACTCTATTAGCAGGAGGACTAGGGCTTCCTAGTTTCATCCTTCCCAAAGGCAACTTTAGGCCAGGAAAGGTTTATTTGGCTTAAAATTCTACGTCACAGTCCATTTTTTTGAGGGAAGTCAAGGCAGGAACTTGAAGACAGCTAGCTCTCTTTTATTCCACACAATATTACTTCCAATCAAGTAACCCCCTTCACATTCAAAGGAGCAAGGCAGCGGCCATGGAGGATACTCCCAGGTGGCTGACAGGCTTCTGCTTAGGTAGCTTTCTTACACAGCGCAGGACCACTTGCCTAAGGAATAGTGTGACCCACAGTGGCTGGGCCCACCTACACCAGTTAACAATCACAACAACTCCCACAGACACGGCCACGGCCAATCTGGTCTTTGTAGTTCCTGAACTGAGGAGCCCTTCCCAAATAACTTCAGGTCACGTCATAGTGACAATGAAAATTAGCCGGAGCCCAGGGAACTACAGCTCAGCCAAGAGGAATGAGTTCTGATTCAGTGGGTTTTAAAAAAGAAAAGAAAAGGAAAGAAAAAAAAAGCACATGAACCTGGGAGGGACATTTGTGGGAGATAGGGTAGAAACTGGGGGAAAGGGAACGGGGAGCGGGATTTGACCCAAAAATATTATCCACCCATGTGAAAATATCAACTGATAAGGAAGGAAAATAGAGAAAGGCGAAACAAGTTCTTCCAAACAGATGCAAGGAGGCCTCGGATGCTGGAAGGGAGCACCATGAAGGGCTTTGAAAGGCTCGTGCTATTCGTGATGCTTATGAAGTCTGTGAGGAGAACTGAATACAGTGGATGTGGGGATAGGCAACATGCTGTTGGATTTCACCAGGAAACAGTCCGGAACAGAAGGGAGCTCTAGTGAGCTTGAAGGCGGGAAGAAACTGTCCAGACTGCGGCACGGCCTCTGAGTAGGCAAGACTAAAAGAGTGGCTGGGCCCCAGAGCCAACAAACAGGGCCTTGTGGCCAGACCTGAGTGATAGCGCCAAAGGCAGGCTAAAAGGGAGACAGATGACAGAGCATATGTAATGAAATATGCATATAGTTGACAAAATGTTGCAAATTCAATAAAGCTCACCAACTCACCAACTTAAGAACCACCACAAGGTCCTCCCGGTCTAAACACAGTTGTGATGGCCTCTCCCTCCCTGAAGCCTAGGGCAAACCAGATACAAACCGGTAAAACCAAAGGCATCTTTAAGCCTTTAAAAAGCTGGAGGAAGAAGACACAGTATATACTGGGAAGGATGGTGACAGTAACCTCTCAGTGCTGTCACCAATGGAAGAAAATAAGGCACATTGAACACACTTGGGGAAGGGCAGCCTGGAATCCTGTATGCAAAGATTTCCAAAATCAAAACCACAGTGAAGTTGCTTCCTGCATACTAAGGTGGCAAAACCCTTCATCAGCAGATCTCACTGCCTGGGAGCAAAAAGGGTCTCAGGCTGGCAGGAAAGCATGCTTGTCCCACCAACAAGAAGGAAGAAAGGGCCAGGTAGGCATGCTAGTGATAATATCAGACAGTGTGCTTTCTTTTGTAAGAGTCCTTTCATGGTTGATTTATTATTTAAAGAAAAAGCAATAAAATGTATTTGGGGATTATAACATTTCAAAGTAAAACCACATGCTAACTGTAGAGGGAAGGATAAAGGATGACTTAGCAGAATTCTGCTGCAGAAAGGACCATCTTTCCATGACGTGATGTGAGGATACTACAGATGGCTATGACATGTTATATGGAATTATATAGAGAGAATACCTACTAGCTATATGTCTTAGTCAGGGTTTCTATTCCTGCACAAACATCATGACCAAGAAGCAAGGTGGGGAGGAAAGGGTTTATTCGGCTTACACTTCCATGCTGCTGTTCATCACCAAAGGAAGTCAGGACTGGAACTCAAACAGGTCAGGGAGCAGGAGCTGATGCAGAGGCCATGGAGGGATGTTCTTTACTGGCTTGCCTCCCCTGGCTTGCTCAGCCTGCTCTCTTATAGAACCCAAGACTACCAGGCCAGAGATGGTCCCACCTACAAGGGGCCTTTCCCCCTTGATCACTAATTGAGAAAATGCCCCACAGCCAGATCTCATGGAGGCATTTCCTCAACTGAAGCTCCTTTCTCTGTGATAACTCCAGCTGTGTCAAGTTGACACAAAACTAGCCAGTACACTATATGACAGTGTTGGCGAAGTTCTTCTCAGGGGAGAGTTAACAATGTCTACCCCTTCTCCTAAGGTCCAAACGACACCAACATTTACTCTGGAGAATGAGGGAGTGTATTGAACTATCTTACAGGGCATAGGTAAGGGGGTGTGGCCTACAGTAGTGTGGCCACTCCTCCCCAAGCAAGCCCACATGGAAAGCCTTGTCCTGTAGGGATGAGGGCTTCCTTATCACTACATAGATGGAGCCCTCACCTCTACAATCCATGCCCTCCCCTGTCTCTGTCTGTCTCTGTCTCTGTCTCTGTCTCTGTCTCTCTCTCTCTCTCTCTCTCTCTGTGTCTTTGTGTTTAAACAAAGCTCTCCCCTGGACCACACACAGAGTTGTCAGTTGGTTGAAAGCAGTTGGATAGTAAGGTTCATGTGGAGGGATACACTGTTAACAAGCTAGATATAAGGGGCACAGCTAAATGCTGAAAAGATGACAGCTGCTTTGTTCAGAGAGGGCAGTCACTAGCAGCAGATAGATTATATTATTGATTGCATAGAGACAATATATAGTAGCTGCATGACAGGTTATATTGAAATATGTATATGTAAAATGTATATTACCAGACAGATTCTATAGAGAAAGAACTAAAACATAATAGGAAAATATGTACAAGGAGAGAAGAACTCTTTAGAAAGGCCGGGAGGTAGGAGCTAGTGAATTGATGCACAGCAGGAAATGCTCAGCAAGGTGGCAGAAGTCCTGTTGTTTTGGATCAAACTTAGTAGATCAAAACACCAGTAAGTGTTTATTATCCCTCAAAAGGATGAATTTGGCTAAGGAAAATTTTCAGATGTAGACATAAGCCAAGTACACACACACACACACACACACACACACACACATACACATGGAGAGACAGAGACAAAGTGTGTGTGTGTCCTCTCTCTCTCTCTGTCTGTCCTTAAAAGAGGTAGGATCACAATCACACAGGGCCACAATCAGGAACACGCTACCAGGTATGGCCACCAAGAACTCTCTTGTGCTATTTAAAAGAAATCTTTCAATTGAAGTAGTCTTTTAAATAAAAAAGTGTATGGAGGTTTTTCTTTGGCTGTAGTATAAACCAATGCATTGTTTATTTACAAAAAAATTTCACAGTGTTTCATAATAGGAAATCTATAAGTCCACCAGGTTAAATCTAATTAGTTGATGAAAAAGAAATACTTCAAAAATCATGTGATTGCAATTAGTTTCACGTTTTTCCTTCTTTCTAACATGTTTCTATAACTGGAGTATAAAGTATATGGATAAAAGATTCACACAAATGAAGATCACCAGTGAGTGCTCAGACACCTAAGGGCTTGTTTCTATTTCTTGGGTAGGTCTTAGGAAAATATTGTGCTGAGGAGTGTGAGGTGTAAGATGCCTCATTTCATTTTGGTTTTTTTAATTATAGAATACCACAGAATTAGCAATTATAAATAAAATTGATTTAGCTTATGTTTCTAGAGCCTGGGAAATTCAGGGGAAGGGTGGCAGAGTCTGCCTGGTGTGGGCCACTTCATAGCTGGGCATCCTTTCTTTGAAAGAGAAGTGCAAACATCATCCAGTGAGCTTCCTTATATGTCAAAGCTTCCCAGGGGAGCAGCTGGCATTTATTTATGAGAGCGAGTCACTGCCCTGATGATTCAGATAGGCCCCACCTACAACATGACTGCATAAGGAATTAAAATGCCAGTGTGTACACGTGTGGGACACATATTCAAAACATAAAAAACGTGTGTGAAAATCTGGAGGACTTGAGCTGGACCTGACTTGAAAAAGTCCTCCTTGGGGACTAGCTTTCAGAGTACTAGAGGGTCACAATACCAAAGGAGTCAAACACCAATATGCCTGCCTGATGCTATTCCTATATATTCTCCTACATATACTCCTATATATACTCTGCCACAATAATCAGCCTGGTAAGATATTTCTAACAGAGCAATAATGACACTTACATTTTGGTGGTAACCGACAGATCTCTTGACTGAAAATTAAGACCAGCTCAGCAGAAATCATATGTGGTCCTGGTAATGTAGTCAGCCATCTATGGCTGGTAAGATCACGAGCCTTAGAGGAGAACCCACTCCTGCCACCTTATGAACAAGCATAATTTCAAGCTGTATTTAAAATATTTATCCTTATACCCACAGATAAGTGTAGCTCTCAAGCTCATTAAAGAAACCTTTTTGCAACACATAAAACAGTTACAGAAAACCACAACTGGCCAAAAT
The DNA here is from genome assembly GCF_978045245.1 of Mus caroli. Taxonomy (NCBI): domain Eukaryota; kingdom Metazoa; phylum Chordata; class Mammalia; order Rodentia; family Muridae; genus Mus; species Mus caroli. Next base: position 116,485,830 of record NW_028227268.1, on the reverse strand, counting down.
GTAAAGAGCAAGTTAGTGATTGAGGGGTGCCCAGGCCCAAGTGATGCATATGCTACACCAGAAGTCCTGTATCCATGGCTCAGAGAACATTTGTGGGGATAGAAGGGTGGTAAGAGAGAGAGAACCAGGAAAGCATCTGTTAGATTGTGTCTCCTAGAAAAGACAGGGAAACCTAACTATGATTCTTTAACAAGGCGAATGCCTAAGTAAGACCTGAACAGAATAGACAGAATGCCAACAGGCATGCTAACAAGAAAGGGAGAACTCTCATTGAATCCCATCCTCAGACAAAGAACTACCTCTCCCAGGGATGAGCCTGGTCACTGGTTACACAATACCAAGTGGTCATCCTCTCTTTTTAAAAAGAGTTTTAAATTCATTTTACGTATATGAGTACTATCACTGTCTTCAGACACACCAGAAGAGGGCATCAGATCCCATTCCAGGTGAGCCACCATGTGCTTGCTGGGAATTGAACTCATGACCCCCGGAAGAGCAGTCAGTGCTCCTAACCACTGAGCCATGGTCTCTCTAGCCCCATGGTCATCCTTGAAATCATGTACATACAAGTAACACTGAATGAACTGAGCAGGTTTATTTATACATTAAGGTGTACAACACACACACACACACCACACTGGGTGGGGAAAAGAGAGAGAGCACGAGTGAGAAAAAGCATGATTTTGAGAGGGAACAAGGCATGTGAGGGACTAGAGAGAGGAACGGTAAGGGGGGAAATGGTGTAAGTGTATTTTAATTAAAAATTTAATTTAAAACTTGATGTGTTGAAGAAGGATATTGAAAAAGACAGTAGAAGATGCCACCCTTCCACCATGATCATTGATTAGAAGAATTCAAGTTATGAAAATGTCCAGTCTACCAAAAGTAATCTACAGATTCAAAGCAGTCCCACTTAAAATTCCAGGGACATTCCTCACAGAAACAGAAAAAAATAATCTTAAAATTCATGTGAAAGCACAGAAGATCCTGAGTAGCCAAAGCAATTGCGAGCAAAGAATGCTATGGGGAGAACCAGTACTCCTGATTTTCCTTTGTACTGAATATCCACCCCTAGTAGTTAAAACAGCATGGTACTGACAGCAAAGCAGACTCACACATAGACCAATAGAGTATGTTAAAGGACCCAGCTACAAGGCTATACAACTACAGCCATATCATTTAAAATAATTCTAATGTTCAATTATGTGTGTATATGTGCATATGTGAATGCATGTGTGTCTGTGTGTGCGCATGTGCATTGTACTCTTCAGGTCCAGGAGAGGACATCAGATCCCCTGGAGCTGAGTGCAAGCTTCCAGAAGTGCATGCTTGGAATTGAACTCAGGTCCTTTGCGAGGGCGCTATGTGCTCCTATTGCTGGCTCATCTCGCCAGCTTCCAACCACACGATTTCTGACAAAAATGTCAAAATTACACATTGAAGAAAAGAGAGCTTTTTGTTTTTGTGTTTGTTTTTGTTTTATAAAAAACAAAATTTATTTGGGGCTGGCTTACAGGTTCAGAGATTCAGTCCATCATCATCAAAGTGGGAGCATGGCAGTATCCAGGCAGGCATGGCACAGACAGAGCTGAGAGTTCTACGTCTTCATCCAAAGGCTGCTAGTGGAAGACTGACTTCGAGGCAACTAGGGTGAGGATCTTATGCCCACATCCACAGTGACACACCCATTCCAACCAGGTCACACCTATTCCAACAAGGCCACAACTCCAACACCCACAGTGACACACCTATTCCAACCAGGTCACACCTATTCCAACAAGGCCACACCTTCAGATGGTGCCACTCCTTGGTCCAAGGATATACAAACCATCACATTCCACTCTCTGGCCCCGTAGAGAGTGTGTTCAAACACATGAGTCTATGGGTGTGTGTGTGTGAGAGAGAGATACTTAAACATAGCATAATGCAAAATGCATTTAGTCCAACTTTTAAAGTCCTCATAGTCTATATTAGTCTCAACAATGTTAAAAGTCCAAAGTTCAAGGTCTCTTCTGAGATTCATCCAATCACTTAACTGTAATCCCCAAAGAAAGACAGGAAGCCAGCTGGGCTAAACTCTAACAGCTAAACTCTGCATCTCCATGGCTGATGTCAAAGCAGTCTTCAGATCTCCACTCCTTTTTCATCTTTGTTGACTGCAACAAACTGCTTTCTCCTGGGCTGGTTCCACTCCATTAGCAGCTTTCTTCAGCATGTATGCCATGGCTCTGGCACCTTTAACATCTTTGAGTCTCCAAGGCAATTTCAATGTTACAGCTTCTTGTTTCAGAGTCTGGGATTCCACTTGATCTTTTTGGCTCCTCCTAAGGATGGGCATCACTTCTCCAGCTCTGCCTTCTGTAGCACTCTAAGCTCAGGTTGATCCACTCCAGTATGGCTACTGTTCTTGATGAACATCCCATGGTACTGACATCTCCAATACATTGGGGTGTTACACTCCAACTAGGCTTCACTAATAGCCTCTCATAGGCTCTCTTCATGGTGCCAAGCCTCAAATCCTTTGCATAAAAACCTTTCAGTCCTGGGCCATCAACTACAGCTAAGGTTATACCTTCTCCATGGCCTCCCATGACCTCTCACAGTGCCAAGCCTCAGTTGTTCTTCATGACACCTTCATGCCTTCAAAACCAGTATCACCTGGGTGACTCTTACACATTACCAAGTCCAGCCGCAGCATGAGGTACAACCTTGGGTATCTCTGGAACACAGCTTCTTTGTGCTTCCAGAAAACAATTCCCAGAAGATTTCACCTTAGTGATGCTGGTCTCTTCATAATCACTGCTAATTTCTTAGCTCCAGCTAACCAGCATCAATTGTCCCAGTAGTTCCTTCCATTCTTAATTCTAGAGCCAGAACCACATGGCTAAAGCTGCCAAGTTCTGCTGCTTGCAGGAACTAGAACATGACCTGCTTGTACTATTACATTGTCACTGGCTTTCTGTTTTCCAAATCCTTCTTGGCTATCCTGGATCTTGCTCTGTAGATTGACCTTGAACACAGAGATCAGCATGCCTGTCTCCTGAGATTAAAGATGTGTGCCACCATGCCTGGATCTAAATTTAGCTGGGTAGGATCTTGCCCCAAGGTCCCACTCCCTTAATCTGTTATCTCCTAAAACACAGGATTTTGCTCCATTTCACTTCCTGGTACCCCTTTAATACTCGAACCATATATTTTATATTTTTCCTTTCTAAGCTTACTATGCTTGTTCAAACTTCTCTTCATAAGACTTAGCCAGAGAACTAAGCCTCTGCTGGGCTTTTTTGAAACTTCCTTTGTCAATGCAATTAATCTGAGTCTCTTCACCTTAGCCTCAGGCAGACTTTTCAGACAAGGGCAAAAAGTAGCCACATTCTTCACCAAAATACCACAAAACAGTCTTTATGCCACATTCTGAAATTCTCCTTTGAAATCTCTTGGGCAAGGCCAACACAGTTCAAATTACACCCAGCAACAAAGTCTTCCATATTCCTACTAGGATGACCCATTAAGCCCCATTTAAAGCATTCTACTGATTTCCAAATCCAAAGTCCCAAAATCCACATTCTTTCAAATAAAAGCATGGTCAGGCAGGCCTATCACAGGAATATCCCACTCCTGGTACCAACTTCTGTCTTAGTTAGGGTTTTACTGCTGTGAACAGACACCATGACCAAGGCAAGTCTTATAAAAAAACAACATTTAATTGGGGCTGGCTTACAGGTTCAGAGGTTCAGTCCATTATCATCAAGGTGGGAGCATGGCAGCATCCAGGCAGGCATGGTGCAGGCAGAGCTGAGAATTCTTTGTCTTCATCCAAAGGCAGCTAGTGGAAGACTTAAAAGAGAGCTTTTTAAAACAAAAAAGAAAACAGTGCCAGGAAAATTGGATATCAACATGTAGAAGGATGTAAACTTCTCACCACACACAAAACCTAACTTCACATCAACCAAGAACCTCAATATAAGAACCCAAATTCAGAAACTGCTAGAGAAGAAACTGTGGAGTACACTTCAAGAGAAGCACACATGTAAGGGCTTTCTCAATGGTGCTCTAATTGTTTGGGAAATAAGGTCAATAATGGAGAGATGGGACCTCATGAAACTAAAAGGCTTCTATACCGCAGATAAACTGTCAATCAAGTGATGACACAGCCCACAGAATGGGAGAAAATATTTGCTAGTTATAGATGTGTTGAAGGATTCATATCTGGAATATATAAAGAACTCAACAAACACAAACTACGCATCAATAAAATAACCCTGCTTGGGCTGTGAAAGTGGGAAGATTGTTCTAAAAAGAAGAAATATAAATGACTAATGTATTAGTGTTTTCTAGGGGAACAGAACTTATAGGATATATATCTCTATATATCTCTATATATCTATCTATATATATTGCTAGTCCAACAATGGCTGTCTCCTAACAGAAGACCCAAGAATCCAATAGTTGTTGAGTTCATGAGTTTGGGTGTCTCAGCTGATTCTTAGTATATATTGGAATGCCAAAGAAGTGGACTTTAATACCAGTGAAGGGGTAGACTTGCCAGTGAGAGTAAGAGCAAGCTTCTTTCTTCTATGCCCTTTATATAGGCTGCCACCAGGAGTGGCCTTCCTCAAAAGATCCAATAACACTAGGTCTTCCCACTTCATATGATCTAATTAAGAAAAAAAATCGTGCACAGGTATATCCAGCTGCTTGGGTTTTAGTTCATTTCAGATGTAGTCAAGTTGACAACAAAGAATAGCCACCACATCTGATACACATTTTAAAAACTCTTCAACATCCTTAGCTATTAGGGAGATGAAAATTAAGACTGCTTTGAGATCTTATCTTACCATCAATGGCTACCATCAATAAAGCAAATGACAGCAGATGATGCGGGAAAGGGGAGTATATCCACTGTTGGTGAGGATGTAATATACTAAAGCTATTATAGAAATCAATTTGAAAGTGTTTTTAAAAAAATAAAAATAGAACTTCCATATGATCCAACTATAGCACTCCTGGGCACATGCCCAAAGGACACCATGTCCTACTACAGAGATGCTTGCACATTCATGCTTACTGCTGTTCTATTCACAATAGGAAGGAAATGGAATCAGCTTAGGTGGCCATTAACTGATTAATGGATAATGGAAATGGAGCACATATACACACTAGGATTTTATTCTGCTATAGGGAGAAACAAAATTATAAAAATTTCAGAAAAATTCATGGAACTAGGAAATATACTGACTTAGGTAACTTAGGCTCAGAAAGACAAATACCACATCTTTTCTATCATATGCGGATCCTAGATTCACATGTTTAGATTTGTGTGTTAATTTTGGAGTATCTGTTAAATTTGGAGGGTAGGAAGCTGGAAAAAGTCATGAAAGTGGGGGGTGGGGTAGAGAAAAAAGGAGGGAGAGAATAGTAGAACACATAAAAGTAGATGGGACAAGAATAGAGACATAAAGGTTTATTGTGTTGAGGGCATGGGGGTTGGGGAGAGAAAGAATAAGGATATGTAAAAAAGCCTTGGGGAAACACATTACTTTGTAAGCTAATTAAAAATCATAATAATTATAAAAAGAAATGGAATGTAAATACCGTGCATGGGTAGAAAACATGTCTCCTAGAAGTTACAGGTTATTAAATGAACCCCCCCGAGCCACGTGGGGGATACTTCTCCATGAATTGTTGGTCAAGGTCGCAGAGACCATTCAAATAGCATGGAAAACTGTCAGCATTCTTGGTTTCCCAACAGAACTGGATAAGATCCCATTGCTGAAGGTATGGACACACTTTGACTACAGACCAAGAGAAGTCTGGCTGGAACTGACACGAGAATTTCCTCTTTGATGGCCACCATTCATAGTCCAGGAAGGTACTACATAGGTTGCTGGGGAAGAAAATCATCAATGGTCTTCCCCAGCAGTGGACTCTGCATGCTATAATACTGACCTTCCAGCCAACATGTTCCCTCCGGTGCAATAATGGTATGAGTGTTATGGAGATAACCAACTGCTTTCTGATGGGATTTGAGGCCGATACAACAGGACGGATTTCATAAGGCTGAGGAGTTCATAGACCCTAGGGGAGAACTTACTACTGTTATCTTGCTAAGTGAGCATGCTGTCAAACTGCTTTCAAAATATTTATGTGCATACTCAAAGATGAGGCCTGCTCTTGGCCTTGGTTAGAGGAACTTCCTTTTTTGCAGTAGAGTTTCAAGTTTCTGTTGAGATTGATTAATGAGCTCACTTAGTCCAAGAACGAAGAAGAAATCTGGACTTAGTATATTGATTTCCTGTAAACAACATGGTTCTGGATGGTACCTAAACATTGTAGCTGGGTAATAATTCCTCTCATAAATATGTTGAGCCCAAATATGCACCAAGCACTTTTGTGGGCCTCAAAGATCTAGCAGAGAAAAAACAAACCAGGTAGATGCCTCTGCTTCTGTGTGTTGGAGAAAGATAATAAATGGCCTTCTAGAAATGTATCTTACAGCTGACAGATAAGACGAGAGATATGAGGGAAGATGTACATTACAAACATTTAATGAAGCCTTTGAGGTATCTGAGGTTTGAAGATGGTGTCTGAGGAGGCAGGAGGGTGGGGAGAAGGACATTCCTGAAATCTTATTGTACACTGGGATAAGAAAGCTGAAGTATAACAGCTTCCCCAAATTAATATTTAAATTAATATTCAATTAAGTAATTAATTATGTGAGTTGTGTGTGTTGTGTGGTACGTCCATGTGGAAGTAAGCATGCCAATGCATGGATATACAGAGGCTATAACAAGACACTGGGTGTCTTCTTACATAGCTCTCCACTGTTGGCTTGAGACAGGGTCTCTCACTGTACTGGATACACACTAGACAGTCAGCATTCCTTAGGGTCCTTTCTTCTCCACCCCCCAGTATCCTATGCAGGGGTTACAGGCACACAGTCACACTCAATATTTTACATGGGTTTTGGAGATTAGAACTCAGGTCCTGATGCTTGCAGAACCCACATCTCCAACTCCTAAAATTAGTGTTAAGAAATAATCTTTTAGTTCTGGGTTCTATAAACAAAACCGAACCAACCAACCAACCAACCAAAGCCCAGTGGTGAGGTGACAGTTAAATACATACAGGCATCTTTTTAGCTCTTGTCCTGTGCCTTCTAGAAGAGGTGCACTGCACGTGCTACATCCCAGATACTCAGGAGGCTTAACCAGAAAGATTGCTAGTGCTTGTGAGTTCAGGGCCTGTAGGAGGCATGGAGATTCTTGTGCTCATAACACGAAGGGAAGCTGGAATGTTGAACACAAAGAAAGTTCCTTGTAAGGAAGGGATGCATACACTGTTATCCACCAGAAGACTGGGGGCAGATGTGGCTAATAGCCTGATGATCTGTGTGACGGAGACCACATTGGAGCCTCTCCAGGATCCTTACTGTTAACTTGTTTTCCTCAGTCATTCTGTAGAATCTGCCTTTATAGAAGATGTCACATATAGTCAATCTACAGAAGCCATCTTCATGGAAGGTGTCACATATAGTCAATCCATAGAATCTACTTTTATGGAATGTGTCACATGTACTTTACAAAGGGTTTTGATGTAGTCACATCTGATCTGTATTTGGCTTACTTGGTTCCTCCAGGAGATTTATGCTTTACTGCGTGCATGGCACTGAGTTATCACCAGCAAAGGCGTTACTGAATTGTGCTTAAGTATGCCTAAAATAAGCCACTTGAGGTCAGACTCCCAAAGTTTGGATGAATATTGGCTACTAGTCATTCTGAACTGAACGACCTTCTGGCTTCCTGCAGATCCTCACTCTGCTGGTTGTGGAGGTCACAGAGACCCTTCAGGAGCCAGACTACTGGATGCTTTATTTTTTTTCCTAATGCATTTTTGATATATGTGTGTCTGTCTCATGTTCTTTGACCAACCCTTGCTCTGGTTCCCGACATAAAGTTAGGCCCTAGGATCTCTGTCTAGGACACAACAACATTGATGCCATACAAAGGAGCAAACCACAATGGGGACCTGAGGTGTTTCATATTCATTGTCGACTTGGCTGGATTTAAAAATCTCTTAAGAAACACACCTTTACGGGATGCCTTTGAGGTTGTTTTTGGAAAGGTTTAGCTAAGGAAAGAAGACCATCCTGGATGTGGGTGGCACACAGACTTGGGTTCTGGACTGAGTACAAGGAGAAAATACACTGGCCACTAATGCTTACCTGATGAAGACATAATGTGACTCACCTCCAGCCACAACTACTTCCTCACGACAATGACTGTATCCTTTCAAACTGTGAGCCACACATGCCATTTTCTTTCCTTGGGCTGTACCAGATAGTTGCTGTAATAAGAAGGTTACTGATACAGGAGTATTGACCAGAGGGCTGAGGTCAACTGCAGGACAGTGGAAGAACCTTCTAAAAACTCACAGACTGGATCTATTTTGACAGAAGTGGTTTAAAATGTGCTGCTCTGACCACTTTTTTTAAAAAAACTTCATGTATGAACAAGGATCTTACATTTTCATTTTACATGTGATTGCATAAATATGTGGCTAGCCTTAACTATAATATTTGCTGTGTCAAAAAACAAATTATGAGTCAGCTTAGAGAGAAGCTGGCCTTTAATTTGTGATATCAGAACCTACAACACCCCTTATTCTATAAGACAGGGTAGATCTTTTACTGAACTAGGTGGAGGTCATGTTTGGCTTTATGGTTAGGAAACTGCATAAGGAAAAATGTATTTATAGGAATGAGGAAGAGGAAATGGGTATTTCAAAACTATTCTCCTTGCAGGATGAAAATAGGACTTTCCCATCATGTTGGCTCAAGTAAACTTGGTGCCTTTGATTGTTTTCTCTGACTCTCTTTTATAGACAACTCACCCAATTCATTGTTGGCGATGGCAATGCTTAGCATGGTGAATCTATCTGATCTTGTCAGGAGGAACAGTCCTCAGCAATGGCTTCTTGTAAGCTTATTTTGCAGCTGATACAAGTATAAGATGTGGGAGGAGGAAGAAGTGGAGGAGGGGAGGAAGAAGAAGGAGGAAGAGGAGGAGGAGGAGGAAGAGAAGAAGAAGGAGAGAGAGAGAGAGAGAGAGAGAGAGAGAGAGAGAGAGAGAGAGAGAGAGAGAGAGAGAGAGAGATGTCAGGGATCAAGATGGAAGCTAATATTAAGATGATGGTTTGAGGAGGCCAGAAAGAGAGAAGAAAGAAACGTCTTTAGGACCCTGTCACAGTGATGCAGGGTAACTAGATCACTAGCGTGTAACAGGGCTCCTTTGAAATTAGGATTTTTTAAAAAAATCATCCTTTAGTTCCAGCTGCTTGTGTTGCATTCAGAGCCAAGTGAGAAAGCTTATCTCTCAGCTCTTGCAATTGAGGCAAAGCTAAGTTTCCACATGGGCATTTCCTGCTTTTGTTTTTCCTTTCTAGAAAGTCAAACACTCCCGTGGAGAAGGCAGAGCAAACCAAGAATGCCTCTCTTCCCAGGTTTGACTGTTTAGTCTGCTGTATGTCATTTTCTGTTGATATAGGCAGGCAGCTAGTCTCAATCCTCATTTGGCCTGGAGCTCTGGGGCTTAAAATGCTGCATTTTAAGAAAAGAAGAGAGAGCTCATAGCTTTGGAGAAAAAGGCACAATGACTATAAAGATCAGGGCCGCAGGTTTTAAGTTTAGCTAAGTGTGCTGAGACTTTCAGCAGTGCTAGGAACGAAGAAACATGTCTGGCTGCCACAAGGACAGTACTCACACTTTGAATTGGGCATTGTGCATTTTAGATGATAAGGTACTGACAAAACAAAACCCTGCTCAGACCTTTGTCTTATCTCAACATGAGCAGAGACTCTCTTCTGCTCTGGGAACTGAAAAATGCCCGGAGAGAGCCAGATCCCCATCTTCTAAGAACCATCACCATCTTCTAGAGCTGTTGGCCAAGAAGATGCATTTGAACTGTAAGACAGATGAGATCACCTGATTACACTACCTATCAGAGGAATCACAGACACATACAGGAGCCCTGCATCCTTGCAGAGTTGAGTCATGAGTGACTCTGGAACAGAAAGTAACTGAGATCATCTGACCACCACACTCCAATGTGATTCCACAGCGCATTTTCTCAGACTCATTGGAGGGAAAAGAAAATCTACAAAAAATAGTCCACTCCATTCAGCGGTGCTCTGGCATTGCTAACACTTTTATTTCCTTACATTTCATACAAACTACCCATTTTTGAACAACATCAAAAACTTCACTAGCATTATAAAAAGGAAACATAGTTACTAGAATAAAGGGAATGTTTAGGCGGGGCATGCCCATTTTAAAGCCAGAGACATCAGAATAGAATTGTGCTTTTGACAGAAGTAACCTCGCCTTGTTCTGCAATGCCAGAAAATGTCGCCCAATGCCATTCTCCAGCGACAGCCAGGAAGGGTTACCTTTGCCCGGGATTGTTTTCTATGTGTGTGTGCCAGAAGACAGAGAAGGCTAAAAATCTTTAAAGTGATGAAAAAGGAAGGGACAGAAGAGTCAATCTACAAAACCCAAAAACCAAACCAAACTAAACCAACCAACCAACCAACCAACCAACCAACCAACCAACCAACCAAACAGACAAAAAAACCTCAGAAACAAAAACAAAAAACCCCTACCCCCGCCAGAACAAAAGCCATCATAAGCTAAAATTGTGGTAATTTGCCCATTGACCAAGAATGGTGTTAGCGATTAACAAACATCTAAGTATCTAAGAAGCCACCAGACCCTGCCTTAATACTAAGCAGCCCTATTGGCACAGATAACTAAAGGAAAAAAAAAAAAAGGACAGAGTTGGGCTCTCAAAGAATGCTAACTGTGGCCATCAGCTTCCTAGCTACCCCTGAATTCGTTAGCTGGTATCCTCAGTGGCCCTAATAACGACCTTTGTGGAATTTTTGTCTCTGTCCCGGAGAACTGCATCATTCCAGTCTGGGATCAGTATTGTTTTTTGCCTCATTGACAGTTTGCTTTTTTCACTGCTGGGTCTTGAACTCAGGACCTGTCATGCACCAAGCAAACACTGTACCACTGAGCTATGTGCTTTGACACAGGGCTGCACTAAGCTGCCAGGTGGCCTTAAACTTCGATCCTAAATTAGCAGATTCTGGGTGGGTGCCACCAGCTCCCCTCTCCCATTATCAGCTTCATAGGATGTTCTTCCTTTGTGTTTGCATGCTACTTCCCCTGTGATAAAGTTTGAGTTATGCTCTATTTGCCGAACATCCTTAGCCTAATCAGTTAACTGTGTTGCTTCCACTGAAGATTCTTGCATGAACCAAGGCTTATTATGGTGGCTCTTTTCCCCAGTCCCTGGGGATCAAAAGTAGAACCTGGCCCATGCCTGGCAAGCAGTCTGCTGCTGCCTTACAATCTCAGTGCCCCAATATTTGCTATGATGTTTGAAAAGAACGGCAATGAAGGGTCAAAAGCAAAGGCTTTCTTTAATCCTGCAAAGATTCACTTAAATGAATGGATCATAGCTTAAAACAGGAGGCACCTATGTGCATGCATGGAGGCAATCCCATCCAGAATTGTCAGCCGCCTGAATGGGAGACAGGAGCTTGTATACCCTTCTCTACAGGGGAGGGGCAGGGCACATGGCATGTTTTAGGAGATTCATAAATGATTTTTATGGGTTTCCAGAAACAAATAACAGCCTTGGATGGAGTCCTTTGGCTCCACAGAACAGTGTTTGTCAATGGTTATCTGACTACTGTTAAATGGGACTGAAACAGAAGACAATGGTGTGTGTCCAGGTGTGTGGACAAACTGCAGCTTTTCTCCCTGTGATGTGAGTCTAGTTGAGTAGATGCTCTGGGCAGAGCCCAGAGGTAATTGTTTCTTCCTCGGCGAGTTAGGTCTTTAAGCAGACAAAGAGCTGCGGGCAAGCCTCCTCCTGGGTCTGCTGCAAAGTCATTACTTTCCCAATCACCAGCCACCAGCACGATGCTTTGCGTGGCAGTCCTTGGATCTCTCTGATGACTTTCCTCCACTTTTATGCAGTTGGCCATGAGCGCTCTGCTATGACATTTTACGCCCCTCCACTCATCTATTACAAGCATGGACTGGTGAATTTCTGCTTTGGTCAATGGTTTATAATTTATTTTTCTACTTGGTTACTTCAGCACTCAGATTGTCCTAGCCTTGGCCAGCTGGAGCACTGAAAGTCGGCCCTTGTATCCTGCATCAGATTTTAATTTTTTTATAAAGCATTTTATTATGTTTTCAGTACAAAGTGCTCTGGACACATCTGGTACCCGCTCTGTTATATCTTAGAGACAACCATGCCCCCCCACCCCTCAAGCCCCGAACTTCTGTGGCAATTATAATAAAGGCCAAGATGCTGTGAGGTCTGTGTTTACTCCTCTTGGGAAATGTACCAATGGATACTTAGACAGGTGACAGGTAGACAGAGGAGCATGCTGGGTAGTTGAAAGGCAAAGAGATTATGTAGCAAGTAGCTAGATGGCAGACACTGGAAGATAAGGACAGTGATGGATGAGGTGTACAAAATCTTACAGCTGTCCTTACAAACCAGTGTGCCCCCATGGGTGCAGTTATTTACAAATGTGCATGATTCAGACATCATGAGTCTACACAGTCACTTCAGATTCCAATGGATGCCCTCTCACATTCTCCACATGTGGTCTCCTGCATCCCTCAGTGGGAACCTGATTCTCAGGGACATTGATAGTCTGCCTCATTTTCTGTCTTGTTATTAAATGCCAAAGTGGCCTTGTTTTCAGTTTTCAATTTTTTATTATTATTCTTTTGATTTTTTTTCCCTCTGGAAGTTCTTCAAGGTCATTCTCATTGAAGTCTATTATGGCATTAGGGAGCTTTGGATTTTTGTCCTGGATTTCATGCTGTTTCCATTTCTGTGCCGAGATTTGCATATTTATAGTTGGCTGAGTAGGCGTGTGTCTAGGAGTACCAGGGTCAGGGGCCCCTTACCAATGCAGGGCTTCCTCTCTGTGTTGGGAGCTGGGCTCACTGAGAAGTAGGAAGCTGAGTGTTTGAGACATGGGGAACTCTTATGTGTCTGCCACTGGAACTGGATAGATCAGGGGTTATAAACTTTAAAATAAGTGTGTGTGTGCAGTATAGGCAAGTAAGTGTGTAAGTGCAGTACCCATGGAGACCAGATTAACTCATTAGATACCCTGGATCTGGAATTACAGATAGCTGTTGATGTGTTTAAATGGAGGAGGAATATGTATTGGTGGATGTGTGGTGAGGTGTGGGGAAGAGGATGCCTCCAAGGGCCCCTGAGGGACCAGCCACATAACAGTAGTATAGAATAGAGTTTATTCAGGGCATAGGGAGGGGAATTAAGAGGGTAGTAGAGGCAGAGAAAGAGAGAGAGAGAGAGAGAGAGAGAGAGAGAGAGAGCCATGACATGTGAAGAGGGGGGGGGAAGGGAATGGGGAGAAGCAGGGAAGGGGCAAGAGGACAGAGCGGGAACAAAAAGGCAAGAGCAAGAGAGAGCAGAGGGGGCAAGCAGCCCTTTTTATAGCGAGTCAGGCATACCTGGCTGTTGCCAGGTAACTGTTGGGTGGAGTTTAGACAAAATGCTGCTGGATGTGAGTGCTGGCAACCAAACTCTGGTCCTCTGCAAAAGGAGCCAGTGTCCTGAGCCATCTCTCCATCCCTCTGTTATAAACATTCAATCGTTATCTCTTGTCCAACATTATCAGATAACAATATCTAATGTAGATGCATGATAGTGAGTTTTCCTTCCCTCAATTTTAAAGTTTTAAGGTAATTACAAATTTGCAAAAGAGTTACAAACATGGTGCAGTTGGGCTCCACTTACCTTGAGCTAGTTAGTTCCTTTAGTGCTAATACCTTAACAAATTATAGGCTACCATCATCAGTCCAAAGACTTCAGATTTCACTTAATGTCTGTGCACTTGAGTGTGTTAATGTGTAGGTCTCTCAAGATACAGCACAGTTTTGGCAGCACTGACTCCTTGGGCTCTCCTGGAGTAGTCAGTCACAACTTCCCCTGTTCCTATCCACCTAACACCCTGACCACAGAGAAGAGGGCTCATTCTTTTTAAGTGCATTCGGAACTTTCCCCAGGATTGGCAGGTCACACTGTAGGACATAAAACAAGCTGTAAAGAATTGAAGGAGACTGAAATCATATCAAGAATTGCATCACAATGAGAGGAAATGAGAAAGCATTAGCTCCAGGGACAATGAAGAATTTAAAAATGCACAGAAAATAAACAACATTGCAGAGCAGTGTCAGACAGCGAGGAATTGGAGAGTCTCAAGAGAAAGGAGAAAATGTCTCTGCGTGAACAACAACACAACACCCAGGGGATGGAGCAAAATTACTACTTTGTGAGCAGCTGAGAGCAGTGAACACCCACATAAGGAGAGAAGCAGGCTAGACCACAACCCACTTCCCACCCTGAAGGGTGGAAACCCAGCTTGGCAGAAGGAGGGAACAGTGAACATTCCACAGGCACAAATGGAACGCACAGAAGAAAAACAGCAGAGGTATCAACAAACAAAGGGCTGGTCTGTGAGAAGGAATGCAATAGATGTATCTTAGCCACACCAATAAAAAAGGGTAAAATTAGAAATTAAAGAGAACATTACAAGTTGGATAAATAAAAAGGATCATAAGAGACTACTATCAACAACTTGACATGAACACCATAGATAACCTAGAAGATGTGAATGCATTTGGCGCATGCCTTTAATCCCAGCACTTGGGAGGAAGAGGCAGGCGGATTTCTGAGTTTGAGGCAAGCCTGGTCTACAGAGTGAGTTCCAGGACAGCCAGGGCTATACAGAGAAACCCTGAAAAGAAAGAAAGAAAGAAAGAAAGAAATATATAACTTTCCAAGACTAAGTTATAAGGAAATTATTGTTTCCAAGAAATCTATTGCAAATAAGGATGTTGACTCAATAATCTAGAATCTTTCAACAAAGAGAAGACCAGGGTCGACCAGAAAAGGGCTTACTGTAGAATTCTGCCAAACACTTCACAGATTAGCATCAATCCATCTCAAACTGTTCCACAATATCAAAGAGAAGGGAGCTCTTCCTGTCCTATTTTATAATGCCAGTAATAATCTTATACCAAAATCAGACAGATATTTTACAAGAAAAGAAAACTAAATATAGAAAGAGTAGCTCCCTCAGACAGTCTTGACCAATGGAGCCAGCACTCTTGTGGTTTTCAGGAGAATGGTAGCACATGCTGAAGATGTAGCATTCTGGGAGTGGAAGGGCTTTTCAGAACAACCCAAGCCCTGTCTCCATCCCTGGGAACAGGGGAGTTCTGTCAAGTTAAGCTTAGAGATGCCAACTTTCCCTAGAGTCTAAAAGCCTGTAGATAACTATTTTTGGGGTCTGGCAGCTATGACATGAACTGGGTTGTGTACAGAAGAGCCCTTCTCCGACTACCCTGTTCAGCTTTTCTGAATGTGGAGACTATGTTACCATAGCTTCTGTTAGCTACTTCTTGCTACTACCTGGGAACAATAAAATTGCTTTACATGCCTTGCAGTTTAATTGTTCTGTCTCACTGGATTTCTACCCTGGCAGCTGCACTTGTGTACAATTTCCCACCAGACCTGGGAACCTATGGAAGTTGTCAAAGCCCTTTTTAAAGACCCTGTCCTGAGAGCTGTGTCCAGGCACTCTATTGGGAAGGTATTTTGGGGTGAATTCTGATGAGCAGGATTCTTGATGAAAAATGTCAATGCAGAATTTCAACAAAACAACCATCGGAGCCTAACAATATATTAAAATGGTCATACTCTATTACTAAGAGCAATTAATTCCTAAGACGCAAGACTGTTTTCAACATGAAAGAAAAATCAGTGTGCTGTGTGTTGCATGCCACACTAACAGAAGGAAGACACCAACAGCATGACCAACACAGCAGACCACTGACAATATTCAACACCCTTCCACTAATCTCTTCACAAGAATGAGAACTAAAGGGAAAAAAACCCACCAACAACCAAAAATCCCATAGCCGGTGCCATGTTGGATAGCGAAAAACTGAAAGTTCTTGTAGTTCCCAGTAGCAAGAAAGCTGTCATGGGCTTGCTGGAGTAAATACAAGTGTCAGAGAAGCTTCACTCTGGCTGCAGATTACAGAGCTGGTGGTGGAGGGTCTGCTGCTAACAAGTCACGGGTGGCAGCTTTCCTCCCTAGGATGCCTGTGCAAGGTGGGTCTGCAGGTCGAGAGTGAGTGTGAAGCTATAAATGAGGTGAGAATGCCATTGAATGTGGGCTCATAACAGGGCAACAATTGCTTATTCACTCATTCATTAATTTACTTTTTTGTTTACATTCATTTTATTCAGCTTATATAGTAGACTTAAATACCAAGACTGAGACAAAGAAGGGGCATGTAGGAGACTTTGGTAAGAGAACCCCAGAAATATGGATATTAACTAAACCATGAAAGTTCTTGTTTCACAAGTGAGATATATGAGCTGTAATTCTTAAGAAATCACATGGATTTTTAGAGACAATTTTCATATGTTAAAATCTACTTGAAACTCTTCTCTTTTTTCTTTCTTTTTAAAAAAATTAGATATTTTCTTTATTTACATTTCAAATGTTATCTCTTTTTCCTGGTTTCCCCTCTGAAAACCCCCTATCCCATCCCCTTACCCCCTGCTCACCAACTTCCCTGTACTGGCATTCCCCTACACTGGAGCATGGAGCCTTCTCAGGACCAAGGGCCTCTCCCATTGATGTCCAATAAGGCCATCCTCTGCTATATATGTTACTGGAGCCATGAGTCGCTACATGTGTACTCTTTGGTTGGTGGTTTAGTCCCTGGAGGTACTGGTTGGTTCATGTTGTTGTTCCTCATATGGGGCTGCAAGCTCCTTCAGCTCCATTGGACCTTTCTCTAGCTCCTCCATTGGGGGCCTTGTGCTCAGTCCAATGGTTGGCTGAGAGCATCCACTTCTGAATTTGTCAGGCACTGGCAGAGCCTCTCAGGAGACAGCTATATCAGGTTCTTGTCTGCAAGCACTTGTTGGCATCCACAATAGTGTCGGGGATTTGGTGACAGTATATGAGATGTATCCCCAGGTGGGGCAGTCTCTGGATAACCTTTCCTTCAGTATCTGCTCCACACTTTGCCTCTGTATCTCCTCTCATGGGTATTTTGATCTCCCTTCTAAGAAGGACCGAAGTATCCACACTTTGGTCTTCCTTCTTCTTGAGTTTCATGTGGTTTGTGAATTGTATCTTGGGTATTTGGAAATTCTGGGCTAATATCCACTTATTATCATTAATTTATTTTTGTGATAAAGGCTCACTATGTAGCCCTGGCAGGCATGGGACTCACTATGTAATCAGGTTTGCCTCCAACTTACAGAGATCCACCTGCCTCTGCCTCCTGAGTGTTGGGATTAAAGGTATGCACCACCATGCTCTGCATTTATGATAATTAAAAAAAAATGTGTGCGTGGTGTTTTGGCTACATGCATGTCTGTGCACTACGTATGTGTGTGGTGTGACCTGGGAGGCCAGAAGAAGCTGCTGACTTCTCTAGAGTTAGAGTTATAGATGGTTGTGAGCTGCCATGTGGGTGCTGGGAATTGAACCTGGGTCTTCTGGAAGAACATCAAGTGCTCTTAACCACCGAGCCACTTCTCTGGACCCAATGATAGGTTTTTCAATATACAATCACTGTCATACATTCTGCCTGATTTTTAAAATCAACTGCACAGGAGAGAATAGTCATTTTTTCCCTGCGTTTGAATTTTTCACTTAACAAAGGTCTCCCCATTGCATTTATTCAGCTGTAAGTGTCAGGGATGTCTCCTGGGCTTGCTAGAGGCTAGAAAGGGTGAACATTGGGAGCACAGTGGGAGGTTGGCTATGGGCCACCCAGACACAGCTAAGTGAGAGTGATAAGCCGTGCTGCACAGGGGTGATTGTAACTCACCGTGATGGAGCCATAGAGAGGAGAGAGGAGGAGACTGTAAGCACAAAGCAATAAGGAGACAGAGGTGTGATCATCTTGATTGACAGTAGATGTTACACATGCACGTGCATATTGAAATATTGCAGCATACCCTGTACTTTGTGCAATTAAAATACTCTTACAACAGCATCACTTGTGAGGCTGAAATCCATGGACATTTATAACCATTGTTCTACAGTCAAGAAATGACATATCTAACCTGTATTGTCCATTGGCTTACAGATTTCAAAACCAACATGGAAAAAACAACAAGAACAAAACAGAGTTGCAGGCAAAGCCTGGACTATAGGTCAGGGGGCTGTGGACTAATTTTAAAAATGCCCATTACGTGTTCTATATGAAATGGTATGAAGATATCATTATGGTTGATGAGCATGTTGCCACCTAAAGGTTGGGGGGAGGGGTCACTCAGTGTTTTCCCTGGGAGCAACAAATGGTTCAGCATTTACTAGTTCAGTTCCTGGATGCTTAATGGAGCATAAGGAACATGAGTAGTAACTAGGACTTCTCTCTCCAATGTGTGAAGAACTCTTGCTACCTAGTAAGGTGGAAAATAGTATAACAAAAAAAAAAAATAGCAAAAACAAGACTTAAGAGGTCATTTTATAGAGGACACCAGACTGAACCAGAGTCATATCATTTCATTAAACATCTGGTAAATGCAACATAAATTAACGGTGATACTGTTTTTTATTTGAGACTTACTATGTAAAATGGGCTGGCCTTGAACTCATAGACTTTGCCTATGCCTTCCAAGTGTTAGGATTAAAGACATGTGCCACCACACCTGGCAGTTGTCACCTTCTAATCTCAACTTTCAGCTTGGGGCAGAGGAGGGTGGGTGCTGCTGATATGTTTCTGTGTGACAGTTTTGCATAGTTGATCACACATGTTTACCACAGAGGAAAGATGGGATGCCCACTGTGGGCACATTGGGAATGGAACCTGTAGTTTATGACACCAGAGAGAGCATCTTCCATTGTTTTGCTGACTATTTCAAGGCTCTCCACATGAAGATGATGACTTTCATTTAAAAAAAATTACAAGCACTGCTTCCTGACAAAAAGTAAGGACACATTTGTCATTTCCACTTTTCTAACTTATCAAGATATATCTGGTTTTTCTTTTTATGCCCATAGCCAATTTGGGTGTCTCTGCAGCGTAGTTGTTGGCATAGAAATTACTTTTCAAATTAGAATATAAGACACATTATGAAACATTCTAAATGAGTTCAGGAAGAAGAGTTTTGCATCTCATTCAAGATAAACACCCCAATGTCTGTGTTGTAATTCTGAATAATAAAAACCTCATTGCCAAGCTAGGAGGAAAATGACCTCATTCTTGTGTTAGAATATATGTGCTAAACCTCATGGGATGCATCAGAATGAGGCAGCCCATCAATATCAGGCCCCTACTGGGGGTTTGCTGCAGTATTTCACGGAGTTGTTCCTTACAGGAAACACTGAAAAACACTAATAAAACAAAGTCCAGAACTGAAGACTTGGACTCATTAATTACTGTCTTCATTGCTCTGAGGGAAGCTAAATAGAGTTGCCGGATGGTGCAGATATAAAACCTTGCTTAGCTCCAGCTAATGCTTCAACAGACACTCGATATTTACAAATACCCTGGGAGGTGTTCAGGTATCAACCCACTGAACACTTAGGGCTTCTGGAAGGTGGGGTTGGGGTGGGATTCTGACCCTGGCCTCAAATAAACCCAGCTTTAGACTACTCTTGTTTATCCTGATTTAGAGGACCTCTCTCTGTTTCTAATGAGCTATATAGGAAGGGTGCACCACCAAAGAGACAGCACACTCGAGTGGGGAAGGCTGCCTCTGTCTGTACAGGAAGGATGCTCCATATTGGGAAGTGTGGGGAGGTTCTGTGGTATGTGGACTTGAATAGAGATGAGGAGACTTGAAAACTCATAGGAGAGGGGATTCTTGATAGTGATGTGGAGGAGAACTGAGAGTTTTCCCTGTGGTCAGATTTTGGAAATGAGGACATATGGCTAACCATTCCGCCTTCATCAGAAGGGACTAGGTTGGCAGTGCTCTCCTAAAAGGCTGTGAGTACTTCAGCTGGCTTAGTGTAATTGCTGGAGGGCAGTGTAATGGTCAGGAAGAAAGTCCCCAACCCATATCTGAGAGACAGAGCAGAAGACTGAGCCCCTGTATTAGGAGTTGGCAGGATCCAGCAAAGCTACCTGTGTGTAGCATCAGGGTCCAAAAGAAATGCAAGAATCTGCTCAGGTGAGTTGGACGGAAACTCTCATGGCATGACCAACATATTCTGTCCTCTAATGCTCCTGTTCTTTACAACCTGTCTTTCCAGGGTTTCCTGCAGCTAGAGAATAAGGGAGATATTCCAGCTGTGGGGATGTGTAGTGTCCCATGTGGCTGGTCATTGCAGTCACCATGGAACCTACAGTTGAGACGCTCCTCAATGGTCAGAGATGTGAAGGGCGAGGAGCTCCACACCTCTGCTCAGATTCCACTGTGACTTGCACCAGAGAAAACCCATCTTAGGCTGGACACTGGGTCTGACACTGTTACTTTTCTGTGGCTGTGACCAAACACTACTACAAAGGTGACTTGTGAAAGAAAGCATTTACTTGGGGGCTGTGGTTTCAGAGCATTGGAGTCCAAGACCATCATGGTGGGGAGCATGGTAACAAGCAGGCAGGCATGGTGATGGAGTAGTAGTTGAGAACTTACCTGCATTTGATCCATAAGCAGGAGAAAGAGGGAGAGAGAGAGAGAGAGAGAGAGAGAGAGAGAGAGAGAGAGAGAGAGAGAGAGAGAGCGCGAGCAGTCTAATTGGGAATGGCATGAATTTTGAAACCTCAAAGCTCACTCTCAGTGCACACCTCCCCCAACGAAGCCACACCTCCTTCAACAAGGCCACACCTCCCAATACTTCTCAAACAGTTCTCTCAAGCATTCAAACATGTGAGCCTATGGGGGCTATTCTTATTCAAACAATCACATGGCTTAATTTATTTTTTTTTTGTTTTTT
Source organism: Mus caroli (assembly GCF_978045245.1). Taxonomy (NCBI): domain Eukaryota; kingdom Metazoa; phylum Chordata; class Mammalia; order Rodentia; family Muridae; genus Mus; species Mus caroli. The sequence goes on along the minus strand of NW_028227268.1, from coordinate 116,464,788 downwards.
GTTTGTTTGTTTGTTTTTCGAGACAGGGTTTCTTTGTATAGCTCTGGCTGTCACTTTATAGACCAGGCTGGCCTCAAACTCAGAAATCCGCCTGCCTCTGCCTCCCGAGTGCTGGGATTAAAGGCTCACACCACCACCGCCCGGCTGTTTTCTTTTCTTTTCTTTTTTTGGGGGGGAGGGGGATGGCTTAATTTCTAAAAGGTGTGTGTGTATGTGTGAATCATACAGACCTTTATGTCTAAGACTGAAGCTACAGTTTTGGGAGATTGAGAGTTTCTAAAGGTGTGTGCAAGACCAGCAATTCAATTAAAGCTGTTGAAAGATTAAATTGATTGCCCTTGCCCCTGCCCCACTACCACAGCACTAAGAGAATCAGCCAGAAGCAGGGGTGAGGGTAAATTTTGACAAGCATGACACAGGGTCTAGGTTTTCTCCTAGCCCCAGCACTGTGGCTATGACACATTTATTAGTTCACAGGTGTAGCTGCCTATGTTGCCAGAAATCAGGCCAAGTCCCCTGCAGCTCTCTGGGACAACACCAGAAAGCATCTTGTATTGTGATCTTGTGGCTTCAAGTTAAGCTTATGGCCCTACCCAGAGCCTGCCTCTAAGTAAACCAGGAGACAGTCAGGCTAGGCCAGGAACTTACACAAGTAGACACCCCCTTTGTTTGGGGCATTTGAAAATTTTCTCAGGTTCTTTGTGTGAGAATGTTTTTTTCTTTCAAAAGTAATTAGGCTCTATCTATCTATCTATCTATCTTCTATCTATCTATCTTTCTATCTATCTATCTATCTAATCACAGGTTGTTCGCCTGGCAAGGATACATATTTCCTGAACCTTTCCTTCCTTGCTTGGCCAATGAAATAAGATTTTGAAGTTGACATATCACCAGTGGAAAGAGTCACAGATTCCTAAATATTAGAGAGACAAGATGGGAGCCATCTTGGACCTAGTATGCTTGCAATATTGATCTGGGTTTTGGAGCACTCTTTTACAAAAAGAGCACTCTTTTACAAAAAGAATGGCCTTCTGAGATACTTTGGTTTGTGTGTTTCTCTGTGTGACACTGACATTATTACTCTCTGCTTGTGTCTAACACCTGTCAGGTTATGCATGGATAGTAGCTATCTCTCCTAATTCAGCTTTTGTCTGAATTTTGAAGGGAAGGTGTGTTCTTTCTCTCTCTCTCTCTCTCTGTCTGTCTCTGTCTCTTTCCTTCCCTCCCTCCCTCTCCCTCCCTCCCTCCCTTCCTATCACAGTCCCATCATACCGAGTCTAGGACTATATCTTTATTTCTCCCAATCACTCTTCTAACCTGAAGACCTGTCATGTTCCCTCACCCATTTGTAAGATCCTTTCTTAATAAAACTCATTCTACAGGGCCATTTCACATCAGGTGTTCCCCTTCCCCTACACCCTTAGCCTGCACTGTGTTATAACATCCATCTAAGGGGGTGGACTCACATGAATGGAAATTTTCTTAATTACAGGTGATACAAGAAGATATTTCTTAAATTGAAGGGTGAAGGGTCTTGTCACCTCTGGTCAGGCCTGGTCTCAGTGTGAGTATAACAGAAACAAGATTGAAACAGCCATACCTAACATCTTAGCTATGGATTGCAGGGTACATTTCTATTGTATTTAATTCACAAAAAAACTCAACCAATAGGGTGGCAGCTAGATTTGGTTTTAGAATAGAAGTAGCAATGGCCCTTGAGGCTCAGTGAGGTACAGACCTTCTGGCAGTTGGCCACATAAGTCAGATTCTACTGACCCTTGGCTAGACTAGCTTTCTGGCAGATAGACAGGGAAGGACCTGCATCTTTGCTGGTCCCTGATGCCAAGTGCCAAGCTGTTCCTTTGATGTTGCCAAGGTACCCATTGCTAGGACATGTTCTCTGCTAAGTGATGCCAAGAGACCACTTTGCCAGCTTGCCCTCAGCTCTGATTCTGGCTAGGCCATTTCTCTCCCATGGAACCAATAAACAATCCATGTTGAACTAATTACCACCCCATCTAAAACCATTCCCAGCATAGTTCAGGTTTCCTGCCCCATCTCCCCAAATTTCATGACTCCTACTTTCCCATAACTACCTACAAAGAGATGAGCAGTGGTGTGTGTGTATGTGTGTGTGTCCTGTTTATTTTGACATCTGCCTCCTGACTCGTCATTCCATTAACTTGGTTTGGAAAGTGTAGGTAGCCGATGCCTAAAAGATGGCGCCTGTTTCCGGTACACTGTGGCTGTAAACAACACCACTGCACAGGCGCCAGCCCGAATCTGGTGCCAACCCCTCCCGAGCAGGTGCATGCAAATTAAGGTGCTGGCAGACTGACCAATCCCAGGAGGACACAAAGCTTTTCCCAGTGCTGGGGTGTATATAAGGAGTTCTCCCTGGGTGCCCGGGGTTCCCGTAGCATCGAAGCATTCCTGCAATAAAGCTGTTGAGAAGAATCTGACCGTGTTGCGTTTTCCTTGCCGGACAAGGTGGGAAAGTACTGAGAATCCAAGTCACTGCTTTCCCGACTTCACATTCCAAAGTCTGGTCTAGATAAACCTTTACTACTGCCCTCTTTTCTCTTGCCATGAGCAGGAACCCTTGTGGCCCAACAGTCTGTGTCCCCAAAGGCCCAGCTCTGCCATGGAGGGAAGCTGTAGACCCCATGGACATGAATACATGGTGCTCACTGAAAGTTAAGCAGTAAGGCCTAGTTTGCTCAGCTCTCACCAGGAAGGCATCTTTGTTGCAGCAGCAGCAGCAGCAGCAGCAGCAGCAGCAGCAGCAGCAGCAGCAGCAGCAGCTAGCTTGGCATGCCACTTAATCTAGCATTCTGGAGGCAGCTCTGTCTTCATGGAACCAAGCTCAATGTGTCCCTCATCTTTGGCTGTTTCCATGGCTCTGACAATATTATGGAATTCATTGAGTTTTACACTGCATCCCTCACTTTCTTAGTGCAGTACGAGGCTGATTCTGAGAGATATATGTCAGCAAGGTCAGATTGTGCTCTGTGGTGAAGCATAATATTGTGCTGTGTGCACTTGCAAAGTTCTAGCATAACCTTCCTGCCACGTAGTCTAGGCTGGCTTGGAACTCACTATGTAGCTCAGTTGGCCTTGAACTTTCAGCAGTTCTAAAGACTGAAGACGTGAGCTGCCATAGATCCTTTATTCCACTTCCTGCCAATATCTCTGAAAACAAAAGAGGTAGTTTTAATTTTTTTAAGTCTTAAATGTTAAGATTTTATCGTTACTGCATATGTGTATGGGCTGTGTATGGTGAGTTGGGGGGCTGGGGCATGCGGACAGGCACCATGTATGCATATGGAAGGCAGAAAACAATTTTGTAGAGTTGCTTCTCTCTTTTCACCTTTATCCAGTGTCTTAGTCAGGGTTTCTATTCCTGCATAAACATCATGACCAAGAAGCAATTGGGGAGGAAAGTGTTTATTCAGCTTACACTTCCACATTGCTGTTCATCACCAAGGAAGTCAGGACTGGAACTCAAGCAGGTCAGGAAGCAGGAGCTGATACAGAGGCCATGGAGGGATGTTACTTACTGGCTTGCTTCTCCTGGCTTGCTCAGCCTGCTCTCTTATAGAACCAAGAATACCAGCCCAGAGATGGTCCGACCCACAAGGGTCCTTTCCCCCTTGATCACTAATTGAGAAAATGCCTTACAGTTGGATCTCATGGAGGCATTTCCTCAACTGAAGCTCCTTTCTCTGTGATAACTCTAGCTGTGTCAAGTTGACACAAAACTAGCCAGTACAATTGACCCCTTGTCAACTTGACACACAAACACATCACTAGTAAGCCTCAACCCTTATATTCTTATTCATCCCCAAGATCTAAATAACTTTAAAAGTCCCACAGTCTTTACATATTCTTAAAATTTCAATCTCTTTAAAATATCCATCTCTTTTAAAATCAAAGTCTTTTTACAATTAAAAGTCTCTTAACTGTGGGCTCCACTAAAATACTTCCTTCCTTCAAGATGGAAAAATATCAGGGCACAGTCACAATCAAAAGCAAAAATTATCCAATGCCTGGGATCCAACTCACGATCTTCTGGGGTCCTCCAAGGGCTTGGTCACTTCTCCAGTCCTGTCCTTTGTAGCACACAGCTCATCCTCTAGGCTCCAGATGCCTGTACTCCACTGTTGTTGCTGTTCTTGGTGGTCATTCTTGGTACTGGCATCTCCAAAACGCTGCCCTCTTTGCTGTAACTAGGCTTCACCAATAGCCTCTCACAGGCTCTCTTCATGGTGCTAAGCCTCAACTCCTTTGCATGACCCTTTCAGTCCTGGGACATTAATTGCTACTGAGGCTGCACCTTCACCAATGGCCTTCCATGGCCTCTCACAGTGCCAAGCCTCAGCTGCTCTTTATGACCCCTTCATGCCTTCAAAACCAGTACCACCTGGGTAACTCTCATACATTTCCAAGTCCTGCTGCAGCATGAGGTACAACTTTGGCTATCTCTGGAACACAGCCTCTTTGTTCTTTCAGAAAAAACTTCCCAGAAGATGTCACCTCAATGATGCTGGTCTCTTCTTAATCATCGCTAATTTCTTAGCTCCAGCTAATCACCACCAATAGTCCCAGTAATGCCAAGTTTTCACTTTAGTAGTTCTGGTATCTTGTTAATCACAGCTGATTCTTCAGCCCCAGCTAACCAGAACCACAGAATCTTCACAATCCAAAATAGCAATGGCCCTGAAAAGAGTCTTTAATTTTCCCTCTGAAATTTCACAAGCCAGGCCTCCATTTTCTGCACTGTTCTCAACATTATCTTCCAAGCTTCTACACAACATCTCACAGAGCTTTTAACACCGAAATGTATCTTCTGTCCCAAAGTTCCAAAGTCCTTCCACAGTCCTCCCCAAAACATGGTCAGGTTGTCACAGGAATACCCTACTATGCTGGTACCAATTTGTTTTAGTCAGGATTTTTATTCCTGCACAAACACCATGACCAAGAAGCAATTGGGGAGGAAAGGGTTTATTCAGCTTACACTTCCACATTGCTGTTCATCACCAAGGAAGTCAGGACTGGAACTCAAGCAGGTCAGGAAGCAGGAGCTGATGCAGAGGCCATAGAGGGATGTTACTTACTGGTTTGCTTCTCCTGGCTTGCTCAGTCTGCTCTCTTATAGAACCAAGACTACCAGCCCAGAGATGGTCCGACCCACAAGGGGCCTTTCCCCCTTGATCACTAATTGAGAAAATGCCTTACAGTTGGATCTCATGGAGGCATTTCCCAACTGAAGCTCCTTTCTCTGTGATAACTCCAGCTGTGTCAAATTGACAGAAAAGTAGCCAGTACATCCAGGTACAACTTGGGTCTTCAGGCCATGAGGTACATGCTACCCCACACCATAGCTGGCTCTGTTTTACTATGTCCATAGGCATAGCCTACATTCCATAGTTTTTTTTTCTCAGCTTCCCAAGTGCTGGGATTACAGGCTGACATCACTGCATCTGACAGAGACAGGTTTTGCTAAACCACAAGATGGAGTATGGAGTTTTTAATTTGTTTGTTTTTTTAAAAAATGCAATTTAATTTTTTTATTATACACCAGTGCCAGTATGCCCTGTAGACAACAACAGGATTTGGATGAGGTTTCCGTATTATTCAATAATTCCATTATTATTCAATAATAATTTTCACACACTGTCATAACAATTGTTTACTCGTTCAGTAAATGTTGATTAAACATCTGCTTTGCAGCTGGCTAAGGTTCTTCCAGGTATGTGCTGGAAAAGTGAATAATTAACAGAAGACTCCATGGTAATTAGGGAAGGATCTGATATTGCTTACATAGTCAACTCAGGATTTAAACCTCGCTGTGTGTCTGTGACCTTGAGTAAAATAAGATCTCAGAGCTTATTTCAACATAGACATGTCCGGTTTTTTTTCACCAGTGTTCTTCTGCCCTAGTCCACCTTCACTAGCTCTTCTCTTTCTGACACGTGCTTTTTGCATATCTCATAATTTTTCTCTAACCTTCAGATTTGGGGTCGAAGAGTTCCCCCACGAGGAAGTCTGCATCTCCCAATGCTTTTAGCCCACGATCCAGTCACTACCATTTAATACTGATTTATTTCTTGATCAAAAGACATACATTAGTACTTATTTGAGTGAAGCTTTACTGCTTTTGGAAGTGTGGATAGTCTTCCTGATCTTATGGCTGCAATAGCCATGGGCATCCTGCCCCATGTGTCTAACTGTAGGACTCTACCTTATCTCTCTGGACTTATGTGGTACCATCCAGTGGTCTCAAGACTGTAATGATTTTACATTTGACTGCCTGCTAGCATTAGCATATAGGCTATTGGAAATATTTCAATTCACAAATGTAGTACATGAACCAATATCCAGTATATAGTAATTAATTACAATTATGTGCTGGGAAATCTAATTTCACTAAATTCAAAGTTTCCACAAGGTTGGCCACCTACTTGTTGTGCCATATTGACTATTTCACACAAGTAAGGAAGAAGAGACATGTTCTTAATCACCTTCTTTCTTTTAATGAGCACTCTGCTTTCACTCTAAGACACACAGTAGTATGGTTCTACAAATCAAACTTGAATCCTAAGGGAACATGCATTTCACAAGTAGGAAAAACTACAAAATTCTGAGTTATCACTGGCACTTTCTTTTCTCTTCATTATCCATTGAAAAGTTTGAAAATATGTTATTAAATTTTTTTGTAGAACATCATTTTAATATTTTCAATTGTTAATATTCAACAAAGAGAATAATTATTTTTTTTAATTTTTTTTATTATTACATCTTTTCCTCAATTACATTTCCAATGCTATCCCAAAAGTCCCCCATACCCTCCCCCCTACTTCCCTACCCACCCATTCCCATTTTTTTGACCCTGGCATTCCCCTGTACTGGGGCATATAATGTTTGCATGTCCAATGGACCTCTCTTTCCAGTGATGGCCGACTAGGCCATCTTTTGATACATATGCAGCTAGAGTCAAGAGCTCCGGGGTACTGGTTAGTTCATAATGTTGTTCCACCCATAGGGTTGCGGATCCCTTCAGCTCCTTGGGTACTTTCTCCAGCTCCTCCATTGGGAGCCCTGTGATCCATCCACTAGCTGACTGTGAGCATCCACTTCTGTGTTTGTTAGGCTCCAGCATAGTCTCACAAGAGACAGCTATATTTGGGTCCTTTCAGCAAAATCTTGCTAGTGAATGCAATGGTGTTAGCGTTTGGATGCTGGTCATGGGATGGATCCCTGGATACGACAGTCTCTAGATGGTCCATCCTTTCGTCACAGCTCCAAACTTTGTCTCTGTAAGTCCTTCCATGGGTGTTCTGTTCCCAATTCTTTTTTTTTTTTTTTTTTTTTTGGTTTTTCGAGACAGGGTTTCTCTGTGTAGCCTTGGCTGTCCTGGAACTCACTTTGTAGACCAGGCTGGCCTCGAACTCAGAAATCCACCTGCCTCTGCCTCCCGAGTGCTGGGATTAAAGGCGTGCGCCACCACGCCCGGCTCTGTTCCCAATTCTAAGGAGGGGCATAGTGTCCACACTTCAGTCTTCATTCTTCTTCTTCTTCTTCTTTTTTTTTTTTTTTTTTTTTTGTTTTTTTCGAGACAGGGCTTCTCTGTGTACTTTGGCTGTCCTTGGAACTCACTCTGTAGACCAGGCTGGCCTCGAACTCAGAAATCCACCTACCTCTGCCTCCCAAGTGCTGGGATTAAAGGCATGTGCCACCACTGCCCAGCCTTCATTCTTCTTGAGTTTCATGTGTTTAGCAAACTGTATCTTATATCTTGGGTATCCTAAGTTTTGGGCTAATATCCACTTATCAGTGAGTACATATTGTGTGAGTTCCTTTGTGATTGTGTTACCTCACTCAGGATGATGCCCTCCAGGTCCATCCATTTGGCTAGGAATTTCATAAATTCATTCTTTTTAATAGCTGAGTAGTACTCCATTGTGTAAATGTACCACATTTTCTGTATCCATTCCTCTGTTGAGAGGCATCTGGGTTCTTTCCAAATTCTAGCTATTATAAATAAGGCTGCTATGAACATAGTGGAGCATGTGTCCTTCTTACCGGTTGGGACATCTGGATATATGCCCAGGAGAGGTATTGCTATGTCCAATTTTCTAAGGAACCGACAGACTGATTTCCAGAGTGGTTGTACAAGCTTGCAATCCCACCAACAATGGAGGAGTGTTCCTCTTTCTCCACATCCTCGCCAGCATCTGCTGTCACTTGAATTTTTGATCTTAGCCATTCTGACTGGTGTGAGGTGGAATCTCAGGGTTGTTTTGATTTGCATTTCCCTGATGATTAAGGATGTTGAACATTTTTTTTCAGGTGCTTCCCTGCCATTCGTATTCCTCATGTGAGAATTCTTTGTTCAGTTCTGAGCCCCATTTTTTAATGGGGTTATTTGATTTTCTGGAGTCCACCTTCTTGAGTTCTTCATATATATTGGATATTAGTCCCTTATCTGATTTAGGGTAGGTAAAGATCCTTTCCCAATCTGTTGGTGGCCTTTTTGTCTTATTGACGGTGTCTTTTGCCTTGCAGACGCTTTGCAGTTTCATGAGGTCCCATTTGTCAATTCTCGATCTTACAGCACAAGCCATTGCTGTTCTATTCAGGAATCTTTTCCCTGTGCCCATATCTTCAAGGCTTTTCCCCACTTTTTCCTCTATAAGTTTCAGTGTCTCTGGTTTTATGTGTAGTTCCTTGATCCACTTAGACTTTACCTTAGTACAAGGAGATAGGAATGGATCAATTTACATTCTTCTACATGATAACCAACACTTGTGCCAGCACCATTTGTTGAAAATGCTGTCTTTCTTCTACTGGATGGTTTTAGATCCCTTGTCGAAGATCAAGTCAACATAGATGTGTGGGTTCATTTCTGTGTCTTCAATTCTATTCCATTGGTCTACTTGTCTGTCACTATACCAGTACCATGCAGTTTTTATCACAATTGCTCTATAGTAAAGCTTTAGGTCAGGCATGGTGATTCCACCAGAGGGTCTTTTATCCTTGAGAAGAGTTTTTGCTATTCTAGGTTTTTGTTATTCCAGATGAAGTTGCAGATTGCTCTTTCTAATTCGTTGAAGAATTGAGTTGGAATTTTGATGGGGATTGCATTGAATCTGTAGATTGCTTTTGGAAAGATAGCCATTTTTACAATGTTGATCCTGCCAATCCATGAGCATGGAAGATCTTCCATCTTCTGAGATCTTCTTTAATTTGTTTCTTCAGAGACTTGAAGTTCTTATCATAGAGATCTTTCACTTCCTTAGTTAGAGTCACGCCAAGATATTTTATATTATTTGTGACTATTGAGAAGGGTGTTGTTTCCCTAATTTCTTTCTCAGCCTGTTTATTCTTTGTGTAGAGAAAGGCCATTGATTTGTTTGAGTTAATTTTATATCCAGCTACTTCACCGAAGCTGTTTATCAGGTTTAGGAGTTCTCTGGTGGAATTTTTAGGGTCACTTATATATACTATCATATCATCTGCAAAAAGTGATATTTTGACTTCATCTTTTCCAATTTGTATCCCCTTGATCTCCTTTTGTTGTCGAATTGCTCTGGCTAGGACTTCAAGTACAATGTTGAATAGGTATGGGGAGAGTGGACAGCCTTGTCTAGTCCCTGATTTTAGTGGGATTGCTTCAAGCTTCTCACCATTTATTTTGATGTTGGCTACTGGTTTGCTGTAGATTGCTTTTACCATGTTTAGGTATGGGCCTTGAATTCCTGACCTTTCCAAGACTTTTATCATGAATGGCTGTTGGATCTTGTCGAATGCTTTTTCTGCATGTAACGAGATGATCGTGTGGTTTTTGTCTTTGAGTTTGTTTATATAATGGATTACTTTGATGGATTTCCATATATTAAACCATCCCTGTATCCCTGGAATAAAACCTACTTGGTCAGGATGGATGATTGCTTTAATGTGTTCTTGGATTCGGTTAGCGAGAATTTTATTGAGTATTTTTGCATCAATATTCATAAGGGAAATTGGTCTGAAGTTATCTATCTTTGTTGGATCTTTCTGTGGTTTAGGTATCAGAGTAATTGTGGCTTCATAGAATGAGTTGGGTAGAGTTCCTTCTACTTCTATTTTGTGGAATAGTTTGTGCAGAACTGGAATTAGATCTTTGAAGGTATGGAAGAACTCTGCACTAAACCCATCTGGTCCTGGGCTTTTTTTGGCTGGGATACTATTAATGACTGCTTCTATTTCTTTAGGGGATATGGGACTGTTTAGCTCCTTAACTTGATCCTTATTTAATTTTGGTACCTGGTATCTGTCCAGAAATTTGTCCATTTCGTCCAGGTTTCAATTTTTGTTGAGTATAGCCTTTTGTAGAAGGATCTGATGGTGTTTTGGATTTCTTCAGGATCTGTTGTTATGTCTCCCTTTTCATTTCTGATTTTGTTAATTAGGATGTTGTCCCTGTGCCCTCTAGTGAGTCTGGCTAAGGGTTTATCTATCTTGTTGATTTTCTCAAAGAACCAACTCCTCCTTTGGTTAATTCTTTGAATAGTTCTTCTTGTTTCCACTTGGTTGATTTCACCACTGAGTTTGATTATTTCCTGCCGTTTACTCCTCTTGGGTAAATTTTCTTCCTTTTTTTCTAGAGCTTTTAAATGTGTTGTCAAGCTGCTAGTGTGTGCTCTCTCTAGTTTCTTTTTCGAGGCACTCAGAGCTATGAGTTTCCCTCTTAGAAATGCTTGCATTGTGTCCCATAGGTTTGGGTATGTTGTGGCTTCATTTTCATTAAACTGTAAAAAGTCTTTAATTTCTTTCTTTATTCCATCCTTGACCAAGGTATCATTGAGAAGAGTGTTATTCAGTTTCCACATGAATGTTGGCTTTCCATTATTTATGTTGTTATTGAAGATCAGCCTTAGTCCATGGTGGTCTGATAGGATGCATGGGACAATTTCAATATTTTTGTATATGTTGAGGCCTGTTTTGTGACCAATTATATGGTCAATTTTGGAGAAGGTCCCTTGAGGTGCTGAGAAGAAGGTATATCCTTTTGTTTTAGGATAAAATGTTCTATAGATATCTGTTAAGTCCATTTGTTTCATAACTTCTGTTAGTTTCACTGTGTCCCTGTTTAGTTTCTGTTTCCATGATCTGTCCATTGATGAAAGTGGTGTGTTGAAGTCTCCCACTATTATTGTGTGAGGTGCAATGTGTGCTTTGAGGTTTACTAAAGTGTCTTTAATGAATGAGGCTGTTCTTGCATTTGGGGCATAGATATTCAGAACTGAGAGTTCCTCTTGGAGGATTTTACCTTTGATGAGTATGAAGTGTCCCTCCTTGTCTTTTTGGATAACTTTGGGTTGGAAGTCGATTTTATTCAATATCAGAATGGCTACTCCAGCTTGTTTCTTCAGACAATTTGCTTGGAAAATTATTTTCCAGCCTTTCACTCTGAGGTAGTGTCTGTCTTTTTCCCTGAGATGGGTTTCCTGTAAGCAGCAGAATGTTGGGTCCTGTTTGTGTAGCCAGTGTGTTAGTCTATGTCTTTTTATTGGGGAATTGAGTCCCTTGATATTAAGAGATATTAAGGCTGGGTATAGTAGCCTGGGCTGGAATTTGTGTTCTTTTAGTGTCTGTATAACATCCGTCCAGGATCTTCTGGCTTTCATAGTCTCTGGTGAAAAATCTGGTGTAATTCTGATAGGCTTGCCTTTATATGTTACTTGGCCTTTTTCTCTTACTGCTTTTAGTATTCTATCTTTATTTAGAGCATTTGTTGTTCTGATTATTATGTGTCGGGAGGTATTTCTTTTCTGGTCCAGTCTATTTGGAGTTCTGTAGGCTTCTTGTATGTTCATGGGCATCTCTTTCTTTAGATTTGGGAAGTTTTCTTCTATAATTTTGTTGAAGATGTTTGCTGGTCCTTTGAGTTGAAAATCTTCATTCTCATCCACTCCTATTATCCGTAGGTTTGGTCTTCTCATTGTGTCCTGTATTTCTTGGATGTTTTGAGTTAGGATCTTTTTGCATTTTACATTTTCCTTGATTGTTGTGCCGATGTTCTCTATGGAATCTTCTGCAGCTGAGATTCTCTCTTCCATCTCTTGTATTCTGTTGCTGATGCTCGTATCTATGGTTCCAGATTTCTTTCCTAGGGTTTCTATCTCCAGTGTTGCCTCATTTTGGGTTTTCTTTATTGTGTCTACTTCCCTTTTTAGGTCTAGTATGGTTTTGTTCATTTCCATCATCTGTTTGGATGTGTTTTCCTGTTTTTCATTAAGGACTTCTACCTGTTTGATTAGGTTATCCTGTTTTTCTTTAAGGATTTGTAACTCTTTAGCAGTGTTCTCCTGCAATTCTTTAAGGGACCTGGAGGGCATCATCTTGAGTGAAGTAACACAATCACAAAAGAACTCACACAATATGTATTCACTGATAAGTGGATATTAGCCCAAAACTTAGGATACCCAAGATATAAGATACAATTTGCTAAACGCATGAAACTCAAGAAGAATGAAGACCAAAGTGTGGACACTGTGCACCTTCTTAGAATTGGGAACAAAACACCCAGGGAAGGAGTTACAGAGACAAAGTTCGTAGCTGTGATGAAAGGATGGACCATTTAGAGACTGCCGTATCCAGGGATCCATCCCATAATCAGCTTCTAAACGCTGACACCATTGCATACACTAGCAAGATTTTGCTGAAAGGACCATAGCTGTCTCTTGTGAGACGATGCCGGGGCCTAGCAAACACAGGAGTGGATGTTCACAGTCAGCTATTGGATGTCTCACAGGGCTCCCAATGGAGAAGCTAGAGAAAGTACCCAAGGAGCTAAAGGGATCTGCAACCCTATTGTTGGAACAACATGATGTACTAACCAGAACCCCGGAGCTCTTGTCTCTAGCTGCATATGTTTCGAAAGATGACCTAGTCGGCCATCAATGGAAAGAGAGGCCCATTGGACTTGCAAACCTTTCTCCCTTACTGCTTTTAATATTCTATCTTTATTTAGTGCATTTGTTGTTCTGATTATTATGTTTCGGGAGGAATTTCTTTTCTGGTCCAGTCTATTTGGAGTTCTGTAGGCTTCTTGTATGATCATGGGCATTCTTTCTTTAGGATTGGGAAGTTTTCTTCTATTATTTTCTTGAAGATATTTGCTGGCCCTTTAAGTTGAAAATCTTCATTCTCATCAACTCCTATTATCCGTAGGTTTGGTCTTCTCAGTGTGTCCTGTATTTCCTGGATGTTTCGAGTTAGGATCCTTTTGCATTTTGTATTTTCTTTGATTGTTGTGCCAATGTTCTCTATGGAATCTTCTGCACCTGAGATTCTCTCTTCCATCTCTTGTATTCTGTTGCTGATGCTTGCATCTATGTTTCCAGATTTCTTTCCTAGGGTTTCTATCTCCAGCGTTGCCTCACTTTGGGTTTTCTTTATTGTGTCTACTTCCCTTTTTAGGTCTAGTATGGTTTTGTTCATTTCCTTTACCTGTTTGGATATGTTTTCCTGTTTTTCTTTAAGGACTTCTACCAGTTTGGTTGTGTTTTCCTGTTTTTCTTTAAGGACTTCTACCAGTTTGGTTGTGTTTTCCTGTTTTTCTTTAAGGACTTCTACCAGTTTGGTTGTGTTTTCCTGTTTTTCTTTAAGGACTTCTACCAGTTTGGTTGTGTTTTCCTGTTTTTCTTTAAGGACCTGTAACTCTTTAGCAGTGCTCTCTTGTATTTCTTTAAGTGAGTTATGAAAGTCCTTCTTGATGTCCTTTACCATCATCATGAGATATGCTTTTAAATCTGGGTCTAGATTTTCGGCTGTGTTGGGGTGCCCAGGTCTAGGTGGGGTGGGAGTGCTGCATTCTGATGATGGTGAGTGGTCTTGATTTCTGTTAGTAGGATTCTTACGTTTGCCTTTCGCCATCTGGTAATCTCTGAAGCTAGCTGTTATAGTTGTCTCTGATTAGAGCTTGTTCCTCAGGAGATTCTGTTAGCCTCTATCAGCAGACCTTGGAGGCTGGCTCTCTCCTTAGTTTCAGTGGTCAGAGTATTCTCTGCAGGCAAGCTTTTTTTCTTGCAGGGAAGGTGCCCAGATATCTGGTGTTCGAACCTGCCTCCTGGCAGAAGTTGTGTTCCAATCACCAGAAGTCTTAGGATCCTGTGGGGAATCCTGTGTGGGTCCTTGAGGGTGTCCGAAGACTCCACTGGCAAGGCACCCTGGTGCTCGAGTGGACCGGAAGGGACTTGTGCCCCACCTCAGGCCGGGTTGCCTGCTTCCCTAGTTAATGCAGTCTCAGGTTCTGCGAGATTGGATTGGAGCAGACACTGTGTTCCACTCACCAGAGGTCTTAGGATCGAGTGGGGAGTCCTGTGTGGGTCCTTGTGGGTGTCCAGAGACTCCACTCAGAATAATTATTTTAAGATATATTTCATTGTTATGTCTCCCTTTTTATTTCTGATTTTATTAATTCGGATACTGTCTCTGTGCCCTCTGGTAAGTCTGGCTAAGGGTTTATCTATCTTGTTGATTTTCTCAAAGAACCAGCTCTTGTTTTTTTTTTTTTTTTTTTATTCTTTGTATAGTTCTTCTTGTTTCTACTTGGTTGATTTCAGCCCCGAGTTTCATTATTTCCTGTCATCTACTCCTCTTGGGTGAATTTGCTTCTTTTTGTTCTAAAGCTTTCAGGTGTGCTGTTAAGCTGCTAGTGTAAGCTCTCTCTAGTTTCTTTTCGGAGGCATTTAGAGCTATGAGTTTTCCTCTTACCACTGCTTTCATTGTGTCCCATAGGTTTTGGTATGATGTGTCTTCATTTTCATTAAATTCTAAAAAGCCTTTAATTATTTTTACTTATTTCTTCCTTGATCAAGTTATCATTGAGCAGAGCATTGTTCAACTTCCATGTATATGTGTGCTTCCATTGTTTTTATTGGTATTTAAGACCAGCCTTAGTCTGTGGTGAACTGATAGGGTGCATGGGATTATTACAATCTTATTTGTTGAGGCCTGTTTTGTGACCAATTATATGGAAAAAGTACCAAGAGGTAGGTACTAAGAAGAAGGTATATTCTTTTGTTTTAGGGTGAAATGTTCTGCAGATATCTGTTAAATCCATTTGATTCATACCTTCTGTTTGTTCAATATTAGAATGGCTGCTCCAGCTTGTTTCTTGGAACCATTTACTTGGAAATTTGTTTTCCAAACTTTTACTCTGAGGTAGTGTCTATCTTTGTCACTGAGGTGTGTTTCCTGTATGCAGAAAAATGCTGGGTCCTGTTTATGTAGCCAGTCTGTTAGTTTATGTTTTTTTTTTTTTTTTGAGAATTGATTGAGCCCACCGATGTTAAGAGACACTAAGGAAAAGTTATTGTTACTTCCTGTAATTTTTGTTGTTAGAGGTGGAATTATGTTTGTGTGTCTATCTTCTTTTGGGTTTGTTGAAAGATTAATTTCTTGCTTTTTCTAGGGTGTAGTTTCCCTCCTTGTATTGGAGTTTTCCATCTATTATCCTTTGTGGGGCTGGATTTATGGAAAGATAGTGTGTAAATTTGGTTTTGTCACAGAATATCTTGTTTTCTCCGCCTATGGCAATTGAGAATTTTGCTGGGTATAGTAGCCTGGGCTGGCATTTGTGTTCTCTTAGGGTCTGTATAACATCTTCCCAGGATCTTCTGGATTTTATAGTCTCTGGTGAGAAGTCTGGTATAGTTTTGATAGGTCTGCCTTTATATGTTACTTGGCCTTTTTTCCTTACTGCTTTTAATATTCTTTCTTTGTTTAGTGCATTTGGTGTTTTGATTATTTTGTGCTGGGAGGAATTTCTTTCTGGTTCAGTCTATTTGGAGTTCTGTAGGCTTCTTGTACGTTCATGGTCATCTCTTTCTCTAAGTTAGGGGAGTTTTATTCTATAATTTTGTTGAAGATATTTACTGGTCTTTTAACTTGGGAATCTTTGCTTTCTTCTATACCTATTATTCTTAGGTTTGGTCTTCTCATTGTGTCCTGGATTTCCTGGATATTTTGGGTTAGGAGCTTTTTGCATTTTCTTTGACTGTTGTGTCAATGTTTTCTATGGTATCTTCTGCACCCGAGAATCTCTCTTCTATCTCTTATATTCTGTTGGTGATGCTTGCATCTATGGCTCCTAATATCTTTCCTAGGTTTTCTAACTCCAGGGTTGTCTCCCTTTGTGATTTCTTTATTGTTTCTATTCCCATGTTTAGATCTTAGATGGTTTTGTTCATTTCCGTTGCCTGTTTGATTGTATTTTCCTGTAATTCTTTAAGGGATTTGTGTGTGTGTGTTTCCTCTTTAAGGGCTTCTAACTGTTTACCTGTGTTCTCCTGTATTTCTTTAAGAGAGTTATTTATGTCCTTCTTAAAGTTCTCTATCATCATCATTAAACTGATTTTAGGTCTTAATCTTGCTTTTTCAGTGTGATGTCGTCTCCAAGACTTGCTATGGTGGGAGAACTGGGTTCTGATGATGCCAAGTAACCTTGGTTTCTGTTGCTTATGTTCTTACACTTGCCTCCCATGATCTTATTATCTCTAATGCTACCTGCCTTCGATATATCTGACTGGAGCAGTCCTTCCTGTGATCCTGGTTGTGTCAGAACTCCTCAGAGTTCAGCTCTCTCTGTGATCCTGTGATTCTGTGATCTTGTGATCCTGAGATCCTGAGTGTGTCAGAACTCCTGGGAGTCAAGCTGCCTCTGGGATGCTGAGATTCTAGTGTGACAAAGCTCCTGTGATCCTGTGATCCTGTGATCCTGTGATCCTGTGATCCTATGATTCTGTGATCCTGGGCATGTTAGAGTGCCTGGGAGTGGAGCTTCCTCTGGTTGTTGTGGGACTGGCTGTAGAGTTGGTACCCAAGGTCTTCTCTAAAATATGCTTTTAATAAAAATATAATTATATCATTTCCCCTTCCTTTGCTTCCTCCAGCCCCTCCCAAGTCCCCCGTATCCTCAAATTGATAGCCTCCTCTTCCTTGGTCTTTACTGTTGTACATATATGTGTTTACACATACACAAATACTCCTCTGGGCCATCCTGTTGTTGTCCTATGTCTTTGGACATAGGGATAGCTTTGGATCTGTAGGACTGACCCCCTTCACATGCTCCAACAGTTAATAGATGAGGTAGATATTAGGGTGGGCCTACTTAAAGCCCTGGATCTGAGCCTGATTGGTAGCTGAGTTGGCCAGCCCACCAGCTCTCCTGCACCCACACCACCAGGGTAAGCTCTCTAGCACTGCCCTGGCTGGCTCCCTCAATGCTGCAGCTGGCAAGGGGCAGGGATAGCTCTCCTTTTCTCATGCCCTTGGGGCTGACTTACCTGCACCACACTATTAGGGCCAGCTCTGCTGTGCTATTCAGGAGAGGTGCAGGGGGATGTTCTCTTGAACACAGTAGCTGGTGAGTGTCAAGGACCAGCCTCAGCATGGAGAAGTTCTGAGAGAAGGGCTATCTGGGAGCAGTGAGAAGAATGACTCAAAGTCAAACTGTCAGTCCAAGCTGATGACCTGTGTTCTGCTTGCTATTCTAAGAGATCTGTCTGTTCATGTCCTGCTTGCTGCGTGCGTGTCTCAGTTCTCCAAGCAGTTCTGTCTTTTTATCCTAAAAAATTCTCTGGATAGCTCATCTTCTGCAGAACACAGGTCCAGTCTTTTATTTTACATATCAATCCAGTCATATTCTCCAGGTTTCCTTTAGATTATCTTGTGAATCAGCATCCTGTGATCCCAGCCTTTTGATTCTTAAGAAACAGCAAGCATACATTTTTTTCCTTAACACTGTAAAAGAATTCAGAGATCTGTCTTTCTTTGTTAAGAACAGAGGATAAGCTAGTTGGGTGAGACTCTCCCCCCCCCCAAATATCCATTTCTATACCTGGGCCCAACCTCACTCTGTCCTATACTGACCTTGAACTCAGGAATCTGCCTACTTTTGTTTCTTTCTGACAAGCCGGCTCATAGTGTAGCTGCCTTTGTTCCTTTAGATTCAAGAAGCCACTCATAATTCATATTGCATCCTTATATTTTGCATAGCTGAGAAATTATGTACTTTAGAACTCATGTATCTAGAACTCTTTCCCATAGCCTTAAGGGCTGTCCTGAGGGTCCCAGCATTTACCATTTTGCAGAGACACAGCCACACCCTCGACCCCTGGACTTGGACTGTTTCTAATTCTCATGGAGTCATTAACATTAACAGGGAAGACATTCCTTGGAGGAATGTGAAAATATATACATTATTACACAAACAAGCCTTATGCCCACAGCAGCATTGACACTGGTGGAGGCTCACACTGGGGGCCCTGTCCCAGGGGCAGGAACCATGTCAGTCTGTCCTCACCAGGGCCACACCAGGCTCTGGAGGTGAGAGCAGGGCAAGCTCTCCCACTCCCATGACCTAAGGGCCAGCTCTTCTCCCTGCCACATGCAGCAGTGAGGGTGGAGGGGGTAGGCATATCTCCTCCACTCACATCACTGCTGGGCAGATGAAAGTCAGACCAGCTCTCCTATGCTCACATCCTCTAGCTGGCTCATCTCTTTCCCCATAGCCTGCCACCAGGGCCAGCTCTACTGTGTGACCCAGGCATGGGGCAGGGTCTGTTCTCCTGAGGGCTGCAGCTGTCAAGGAGAGGGACTCTTCTGGTCCTGCAGCCAACGAGGGGGGGCAGGGCCAGCCCAGATCTTTATTTTTAACAGGTTCTATTTAGTAACATCATGAGCTTTTCTGTAGCTGCAGTTGAGAGCTCCATGAATAATTTCTGATTAATTATAAAATTAAAAAATAAAACCAAGTTCTCATCAATCAACACAGCAAAACAGAGACTAAGACACGGGAAGCCCAATATAGGGTGCATGCCTCTCTATGTTCAATAAGATAATACATTTCCTAGTAGCTACTGAAATCCTGGGTTCCAGGACTCCAGGCCAGGCAGGCACAGTTCTGGCTGAGGCTGATGTCCCTCTGAACTGTTTTAAGGGACTGAGCCAGACTCTCAGGGCTTATGGGCAGGGGTTCATCCATGACAATGCCACCTAGGGGAACCAAGCTGTCACCAGATCCATGGGTCTAAATAGACAGACTAGCTTGGGAGTTAGAGTTATAATTCCAACAAGGGCAGAGAGGAAGAAAGAGGGGAGAGAGAGAGGGAGAGAGGGAAAGAAGGAGAGGGAGAGAGAGAAAGAAGGAGAG
Organism: Mus caroli; assembly: GCF_978045245.1. NCBI lineage: Eukaryota > Metazoa > Chordata > Mammalia > Rodentia > Muridae > Mus > Mus caroli. The sequence continues at coordinate 116,445,584 of NW_028227268.1, read as the reverse complement.
GGTGGGAGAGAGGGAGAAGGAGGAAGATAGGGAGGGAGGGAGGGAGGGAGAAAGACAAGGAGGGAGGGAGGGAAGGAGGGAGGGAGGGAGAGAGACAGAGAGAGAGAGAGAGAGAGAGAGAGAGAGAGAGAGAGAGAGAGAGATATCAAAAAGCCTTCACAGGCAGCTTTCTTTCAGCAGTGGTTACCAGGATGTCTTTGTGTTGGGGAAGGGGAGGTAGATATTGGACAAAGGATACAAAGTAGCATAGATGTTGGATAACAGGGTCAAATACTAGGGCCCAACACAGGATTGTAGTGGTTTTTCACTCCCAGCTTTTGCTGAGTACATGGTATCTATTTTCTTCCTACAGAGAAAGGAGAAACTGAAAAGATGGATATGTTAAAGCCATATAGATTACATAACAATAATATATTACTCTATATAATCTTATAATATTGTGTTGCATACCTTAGATGTACACAAACATATTGACTTTAAGAGTAAACAAAAGTAAAGTGGAGGCCATCCAGATAAAACCAAACGCACTATGGACTTTTACATGATCTTTCAAAGTGTGGACCACTGAAGGGATCTCTTCAGCCTACATCCCCTTGATCATTAGTGAAATTCACATTCCATCACATACTCATGAGTCATTTGTGCTTTCCTAGGACCTAGGCTTTCCAGGCAGGCCCTTTGACAACTTAAATAGTTGTTAGATTTACTTTTGTTAACAGCTTCCACAAAGTTTTTATATAGAGGAATTTGCCTGTCTTGGTCACAATGTTATCTGCATTTTTCTCAATGTTTTCCTTAGGAATCCGGAGCTAGGGAGATGGCTCATTGGTTAAGGGCAACTTACTGTTCTTGCATCAGACTTGAGCTTGATTCCTAGCATCCATGATGGGTAGCTCACAACCATCTGTATCTCCAGTTTCAGGGAGATCCAGTATGTCTGGCCTGTGGGCAGTCATGTTATCATGTACACACACACACACACACACACACACACACACACATACACACAAATACAATAGAAATAGCTGTTTTAAAAGAACACTAGATTTTTCCGAAGAACACATCTGGGAACATTAACATCATGGTACAGACATTCACAGCTTCCTGTTCATTTTGGCTGGTGCTATGATCTGAATATTTGTGAAGCTGAGGGTCCATGAGCTCCCTCCCTTCTTTTGTTCTTCTGCCTTTTGAGGAAACAGCAAGTACCATGTATAGATCAACCCTTACCAGATCCTGAATCCATTCATGCCTTTATTGGGCTTCCTAGCCTCCAGAGCCAAAAAGAAATTTCCACTAAATATATTATCCTATCCATGGTATTTTTGTTACAGAAGCTGGATGGACCAAGACAGCTGGGATCACAAGTGCACTCCCAGGCCCCTTGGATTCAACCAAGAGCTCTAGCACATCATTTTGAAAGCCTCACTGCACCTCTCTCTGATTTGGCTGAGCAGTACAGAAACCAGATTAAACGTGGGTAGTCTGAGTTACCCAGAGAGAATATCATGTGCTCCTTTTAATTACTTGTTACTTAACAACTTGATCTATTTATGCTTATAAGAATCAGGTGGTGCCAATCTGGTTCATGAAAAAGCCACTTGATGGAGTTCCATGTAATTGCACATGGCTAATTACATAAATCAGCTATTTGTGTTCCAAATTGACCTTTGAAAGCTGCTCCAACTCCTCCAATTGTTCCCCATCAGCAAATAGAATTAGACCCAGAGAATACAAACTGCCTGAAATAATCAAAGGCCCACCATGTTGGTAAAGCTGGGCTTTCTGCCAAAGAGCCCACACTTGAGCCTGACCAATCTTGCTCTTTGAAGGTGGGGGATGACTACTTTTACCTTGGTGAATTCAATGTGTGGTCACTTGCTGGTAAGACCACATACATAGTAAATGGCCATAGATTGGGGGCTTAACCCACAGACACATTTTCTCAGCTGTGGAAGGTCAAGGAGTTGTCCTTCTCTTGGCTCGTGGATGCAGTGTGCCTATGTCCTCCTGTGATTGTCTCTGCCTGAATATCTGCATCCAGGTCTCTCCATCTCATAAGAATACCCAATCACGTTGGATTAGGGTCTACCTTACTGACTTCATTTGACTTAACTATCTCATAAAAGACTATCTTTAAGTACAGCCATTGTTATGGTCCGAATATGAGTGTCTCCCATAGGCTCATGTTGATCCCTAGACCATCAGTTGGCAGTGCTGTGTAGAGATGTAATGAAAGTGTTGGGAAGTGGGACCCAGGTAAATGAATGAGGCCATTGAGACTTTGACTCTGAATGTCCTACCTGGTTATAATCCCCTACTCTCACTCTTCTGCACCACCAGATGTGGTAGGTGCTTAGCAGATGCAGAGTAAATGACACATCTAGAAAATCAAACAGGGAGAGTGGAATCTTGACCCACTGCCTCAACTCCTCTGCTCTTGGCAGTCATGTGCATTTGGTCTGTTTTTGTATGTGTGTGTGAAATGCATGATGGGTAACCTTTATTCAACTTGATTGCATTTAGAATCGCCTAAGAGATACATGCCTAGATGTGTCTGGGAAGGAGTTTCCAGAAAGAATTAATGGAGGAAAGAAGCTACACCCTGTAGTGTAAGCATCGTTTAATGGAGTTCGAGGTTAGTCTGAATATAGAAGGAGGGAAAATGAGAAATCCAGCCCAACACTGGTGTTCCCTTTCTTGGCTCTTGGTTGGCATCATGGACCAAGCTGTTCCTGCCATCAAGTTTTCCCACTATGATGGACTTTATGGTTCAGGTGACTAAGCCTTTCCTTCCATCCTCCCATAAGATGCTTTTACTTTTTTTTTTTTTTTTTTTTTTTTTTTTTTTGTAATCAGTTACCTGGTTCCACAATGAGAAAAGTAACCAATACAAAATGAACAATTCATGTCAGATGGGCATCCACATGCCCATGTGAAGTGTGGCTTCTGATCTTGAGTCTCTCACTAACTTTCAACTGATCTTAGGGAATTGTCTCTCCCACTTGGATGAAGGAGATGCTGGCCTCTGAGTCTCCCACAGTAGTGACAAATTTTGGGATTGTCCTCTTGGAAGACTGGGTCTCCTGTCAGATGATCTGACTAACACTGCTTTTTTTTTTTTTTTCTTTTTCTGCTTCTGCCATTAGATCCCAGCAAGCACAAGTGGGACAGGACAGCAGCATTCTCAGGATGGAAATGGGACCTGAGAACACACACCCTCTTCGTGTTAGGAATGAATGGGTAGTTCCTTGTGGGGAGAGAAAACCTGAAGTCTCTGGAGAAATTCTGTCTGTGTAAATGCCTTACTTAGCTTTTCTGATTTTATTTAGAGGTAAGGAAATACTTTTCTTATGAAGCTCTAGGTTGGTTTTTAGAGGAGTCACTCTTTCCAGCTTACACACGAGAAATCATGTTTCTCTTATAAAAGTGACATCTGTACTGTTGGAATCCCAAACTTCAAGATGATATGATTGTGTATGAGTCAAAGAGCCATGGCTAGTGGTTTGGCTGACGGATTAGATTCTTGGGAGGAATCTGATTTGAAGTTCCATGATAAGGAGGTCTAGAGAACAGTTGTGTGGAGAGACTTCTGTGTTCAGGAAAGAACCATGAAGATGTCTGTGAATAATCTGGATTCTTACCAACGTGTGGCCTTGGCAGAGGAGAGTTTTAATAGTTAAGTGGCTAAGATACCCTTTCTATGGATACCGGTCAACCCTTCCCAAACTTCCCTATTATCACCTATGAGGTTCAGAACTGGAGCTACTATTATTGCAGAGATGAACATTATACATGGCCTTGGCAATGTGGCTCCTGCTAACTGTCTAAGTCTGACCTGGCTGTAGTGGTTGCTTGTTTTGTGAGCAGCAGAAACTAACACCACTAATGGTGACCTCAGTGACTAGTCATCTATTTGTTGGCAGGGTGATTATATCTGGCTACTTCCATCATGGGGAAGGGAAGCATTTTGTTCTTACCGAAATAAACACTCTGGGTATGAGTTTGCCTTTCCTGCATGCAATGCTTCTGCCAAAACCACCATCTGTGGACTTGCAGAATGCCTTATGTGCACTGATAGTGTTCTGTACAGGAATGATCTGATCAAGACGTTCACCCCAGAGCAAGGAAGTGAAACAGTGGGCCAATGTTCATGAAATTCACTGATCTCACTGTGTTCCCTAGGATCCTGAAATAGCTGGCTTGGTAGATTGGTAGTTGGCCTTTTAAAGATACAGTTATGGTGACAGTTAGGTGGCTATACCTTTCAGAGTTGAGACAAAGTTCTCTAAGAAGCTGCTTATGTTCTCAGTCAACATCCAATGTATGCACTCTCCCTCTCACAGCCAGGATTTGTGGGTCCAGGAATTAAGGGGTGAGTATACAGTTAGTGTCACCCATTATTATACCTAGTCACTCATTAAGAAATTTCTGTTTCCATCTCCCAAAACATCATTCTCTTCTGGTATAGGGACCTTAGTTTTAGAGGGAAGAATGACTCCACCAGTAGGTACCAAGATGAGTACATTTAACTTGAGGTTAAGTCTGCACCTACATGCTTTGAGCTCTTCATGCCTCTGAATTAATAAGAAAAGATGTTCCTAGTAGGTGGAGGTGACTGACCCAGATTACCAAGGGGAACCTGGATGATTACTCTGTAAAGGATGTGAGGAATACTTACTATGTTTGGAATAAGGAGATCCTTTAGGGTGTCTCAGTACTACCATGTCCTATGACTAGCAATTAAAAACATTTTAGTACTGAATTAAGGAGTATAAAAGACACAAGGTCTTCAGGAATGAAGTATGATTTTATTATTTTTATTTGAAGCTTAGATGGGTTAAGATGTCTATTGGTGTTCATCTTTATGTATAAACTTGGTTAGGCTGTAGAGCCTAATTGTTTCTATTAGATATTATGAAGGACTTTTCTACTAATTAGTACTTTCAATTAATAGACTTTAAGTGAATCAGATTACTTTCTGTATTGTAGGCAGGCCACATCTAATCAGTTGAAAACCTTATAAACAAATATTGTCATCTCTAGAGGAAATTCTGACCCAAGACTACAATATTGACATCTGTGACGGTTAGCTTTAATTGTCACCTTGGCACAATTTAAAATCACCCAGGAATAGTCTCAAAAAGATTTTTCTACATTGGGCTAGTTATGTTTGTGTGTATTTGTGTGTGTGTGTGTGTGAAGGGGAGGGACTGTCTTGATTAAGTTATATGATGTAGAAAGGCTCAGCCCACTGTGGGCAGGATCATTCCCTAGGAAGAGGATCTTGAACTGTACAAAAGTGGAGAAATTTAGCTGAGAACAAGCAATCAACCACATAAATATTTATGTACTCATTTATCTCTATTCTTATGGTTGTGTTGTGACTGTTTGTCATTCCTGTTCCTGTTTTGACTTTGCCACAGTGATGAACTATGAACCAAAATTGTGAACAAAAATAAACCTTTTCTTCCTTAAAAATTTTTTTTTGGTTGGGGTATTTTATCACAGCAACTGAAATTAAACTAAGACAGAAATTGGTTCCAAGAAAGTAGGGAAGTGGGGTCATTGCTGTGATAAAACTGACCATATGGCTTTTAAGCCTTTGAACTATTTTTGTAGAAAGAATGTGTATGTGTTTGATAAATTGGTCTAGACAAACCACTGAAGACTGGGAGCATCCTGCCTTCTCCCCTAGCCTAAATGTCGTCCAACTCATAGGCTTCTCCCCACCCCGTCTACAACAAAAGCCTTTCCCTTAACCATACCATTGTGTGATTGTGTCATCACTTTATACACCAAGTTCTGGTTCTGTCCAATTATTTTTGTCTGTTTCCATTTTGGTGGAAGTGTGGAAGATGAAACTGGTGAGAGATACAGACAGTTGAGGCCTGGTATACGGGTTTTTAAGGAAGAAACAAAGGCTGTATTAGGAACAAGATGGGGGGGGGTGTTCCATGTGATAATTTGGTTAAGAATCTGCTTTTGACCAGCCTGAAGAAACATCTGTGATTGTCAAAGAGATTAGCATCACTGAAGTGAAGCCTCTTGTGCTTCCGTGGGACAATAGGGAAGTGTCTTCTCAGGATCAGCATACAGAAGCCAATACAGCTGCAGTTCCAAGTGGACAGGTTACATCATCAGCAATAGCAGTACATTTAATATAGGCATATCACCCAGGTAGTACCAGTTTTGAAGGCATGAAAGATGCCAGATTGAGGAGGTTACGGAGAGCAGCTGAGGCCTGGCATGGTCCCAAGAGATCACTGCATGAAGATGAAGCCTCAGTTACCATGGAGACCCTGGGATACTGGAGAGTAGAGCTGCCCTAAACTTAAGAAAAAAGCTGAATGAGCAAGAGCCCAAGGGGCAGGGCTACCCAAGCTCGTTGGAATCCAGCTTAGCCCTAGACTGCACATCAAACTATAGGATTGATTTCCCCTGATGGATTCTGGTTTTGCTTTGTGTTCCTCATTAATTCTCATTTCTTTCACACTAGAATAAGGAAGGTATTCTGTGCCATCATATGTTGGAAGTATATACATTGCTTTTTTTTTTTACACAAGGAAAATGGAGTTTATTCCAGAAATAGACAAACGATAAACATTTCAAGAAAATAAAGCTTAGTCATTAAACTTATGAACTCAAAGTCACTTTGTCATCTAGAACTAGATTCCAAATGTATTTGTATCCAAAATTTATATAAGTAGTAATGACAAAAATACACCTTTTTTATATCATTGCAATTTTGATTATTTAATATATGACTTACTTTCTTTTGCTTTTATGCAGATGGCATGTTTTTTTGTTCAGTTTATACAGTTTCTCCAGAACTCAACAGATCCCACAGTGTCCTGGACTTGGTTATTTCATCATCACAGGTGACACAATTTGAAGGCAACATGAGCAGACACATATCACTTAAGTTCTAGGTATCATTGTGCTTTGATTGAACACACATCATCTACTGCCTTATATGCTAGTTTTAAAATTTTATCTCTAATATGACTATGGAGATGATGGCTATGTGGTTAAAGTTCTTGCTATGCAGATCTATTTGATTGTAATCCAACCTCTGAGCTTTAATTTTCATGGACAGGAAAAAGAGCTGGGTGTGACATCCGAGAAGAAATCCCATGGGAAAGAAGTTGCATGATCACTTGAAATATGATCACATGGGCTCACTGGCCAAACAGTCTAATCAATTGGAAGGTAATGCCCAGTGAGAGAACATGTCTGAAAATTTTTATGCTGATTGAAAGAGGAAGATATATCAGGTGAGAGTGTGGACTAAAGAAGCTAACAGCTTCTGTGACAGGTGGGAGCCACAGAGCTTCTGAGACAGCCCCTTTTCGGGCTCCAGACATCCAGGCACCTTCCCTGCCAGAGGAGAGGTGTCTGCCCGGCCCGGGAAAGAATTGCCAGAGCAACCGCAGGAGACATCTTGGTTTCTGGACTCCATCGAGACTAGGCTGCACAGGTGAGAGTGTGGACTACAGAAGCTAACAGCTTCTGGGACAGGCAGGAGCCACAGAGCTTCTGAGGCAGCCCCCTTTTCAGGCTCTAGACATCCGGGCTCCTTCCCTGCCAGAGGAGAGGTGTCTGCCCTGCCCGGGAGGGAATTGCCAGAGCATCTGCAGGAAACATCTTGGTTCCCAGACTCCACTGAGACTAGTCTGCACAGGTGAGCATGTGGACTACAGAAGCTAACAGCTTCTGGGACAGGTCCTCTTTTGGGCCTTCAAATTCTGCCAGGAGGCAAGTCTGAATGCCAGATATCTGTGCACCTTCCCTGAAAGAGGAGAGCCTGCCTGCAGAGAGAGCTCTGACCATTGAAACTCAGGAGAGAGCTAGTCTCCCAGGTCTGCTGGTAGAGAATAACAAAATCATGAGAGGAACAAGCTCTAACCAGAGGCAACTATAACAACTGACTTCAGAGTTTACCAGATGGTGAAAGGCAGGCATAAGAATCTTACTAACAGAAACCAAGACCACTCACCATCATCAGAACCCAGCACACCAACCTCAGCCAGTCCAGGGCACCCCAACACACCCGAAAACCTAGGCCCGGATTAAAAGACATATCTCATGATGATGGTAGAAGACCTCAAGAAGGTCTTTAATAACTCACTTAAAGAAATACAAGAGAACACTGCAAAAGAGTTGTAAGTCCTTAGAGAAAAACAGGAAAACACATCCAAACAGGTGATGGAAATGAACAAAACCATACAAGACCTAAAAAGGGAAGTAGACACAATAAAGAAAACCCAAAGTGAGGCAACACTGGAGGTAGGAACCCTAGGAAAGAAATCTGGAACCATAGATGCGAGCATCAGCAACAGAATACAAGAGATGGAAGAGAGAATCTCAGGTGCAGAAGATTCCATAGAGAACATTGGCACAACAATCAAAGAAAATGCAAAATGCAAAAAGATCCTAACTCAAAACATCCAGGAAATCCAGGACACAACGAGAAGACCAAACCTATGGATAATAGGAGTAGATGAGAATGAAGATTTTCAACTCAAAGGGCCAGCAAATATCTTCAACAAAATTACAGAAGAAGAAAACTTCCCAAACCTAAAGAAAGAGATGCCCATGAACATACAAGAAGCCTACAGAACTCCAAATAGACTGGACGAGAAAGAAATTCCTCCCGACACATAATAATCAGAACAACAAATGCACTAAATAAAGATAGAATATTAAAAGCAGTAAGGGAAAAAGGTCAAGTAACATACAAAGGCAAGCATATCAGAATTACACCAGATTTTTCACCAGAGACTATGAAAGTCAGGAGATCCTGGACAGATGTTATACAGACACTAAGAGAACACAAATGCCAGCCCACGCTATTATACCCAGCCAAACTTTCAATTACCTTAGATGGAGAAACCAAAGTATTCCACGACAAAACCAAATTCACACAATATCTTTCCACGAATCCAACCCTTCAACGGATAATGACAGAAAAAAACCAATACAAGGACGGAAACCACATCCTAGAAAAAGCAAGAAAGTAATCCTTCAACAAACCTAAAAGAAGATAGCCACAAGAACAGAATGCTAACTTTAACAACAAAAATAATAGGAAGCAACAATTGCTTTCCTTTAATATCTCTTAATATCAAAGGACTCAACTCCCCAATAAAAAGACATAGACTAACAGACTGGCTACACAAACAGGACCCAACATTCTGCTGCTTACAGGAAACCCATCTCAGGGAAAAAGACAGAGACTACCTCAGAATGAAAGGCTGGAAAACAATTTTCCAAGCAAATGCTCTGAAGAAACAAGCTGGAGTAGCCATTCTAATATCTAATAAAATCGACTTCCAACCCAAAGTTATCAAAAAAGACAAGGAGGTACACTTCGTACTCATGAAAGGTAAAATCTTCCAAGAGGAACTCTCAACACTGAATATCTATGCTCCAAATACAAGGGCAGCCTCATTAAAGAAACTTTAGTAAAGCTCAAAGCACACATTGCACCTCACACAATAATAGTGGGAGACTTCAACACACCACTTCATCAATGGACAGATCATGGAAACAGAAACTAAACAGGGACACAGTGAAACTAACAGAAGTTATGAAACAAATGGACTTAACAGATATCTATAGAACATTTTATCCTAAAACAAAAGGATATACCTTCTTCTCAGCACCTCAAGGGACCTTCTCCAAAATTGACCATATAATTGGTCACAAAACAGGCCTCAACATATACAAAAATATTGAAATTGTCCCATGCATCCTATCAGACCACCATGGACTAAGGCTGATCTTCAATAACAACATAAATAATAGAAAGCCAACATTCATGTGGAAACTGAACAACACTCTACTCAATGATACCTTGGTCAAGGAAGGAATAATAAAAGAAATTAAGGACTTTTTAGAGTTTAATGAAAATGAAGCCACAACATACCCAAACTTATGGGACACAATGAAAGCATTTCTAAGAGGAAAACTCATAGATCTGAGTGCCTCCAAAAAGAAACTAGAGAGAGCACACACTAGCAGATTGACAACACAACTAAAAGCTCTAGAACAAAAGGAAGCAAATTCACCCAAGAGGAGTAGAAAGCAGGAAATAATCAAACTCAGGGGCAAAATCAACCAAGTGGAAACAAGAAGAACTATTCAAAGAATCAACCAAAGGAGGAGCTGGTTCTTTGAGAAAATCAACAAGATAGATTATCGCTTAGCTAGACTCACTAGAGGGCACAGGGACAGCATCCTAATTAACAAAATCAGAAATAAAAAGGGAGACAAAACAAAATATCCTGAAGACATCCAAAACACCATCAGATCCTTCTACAAAAGGTTATACTCAACAAAACTGGAAAACCTGGATGAAATGGACAAGTTTCTAGACAGATACCAGGTACCAAAGTCAAATCAAGATCAGGTTAATGATCTAAACAGTCCCATATCCCCTAAAGAAATAGAAGCAGTCATTAATAGACTCCCAACAAAAAAAATCCCAGGTCCAGATGGGTTTAGTGCAGAGTTCTATCAGACCTTCAAAGAAGATCTAATCCCAGTTCTTCACAAATCATCCCACAAAATAGAAGCAGAAGTTATTCTACCCAACTCATTCTATCAAGCCACAATTACTCTGATACCTAAACCACAGAAAGACACAACAAAGATGAGAACTTCAGACAAATTTCCCTTATGAACATCACTGCAAAAATCCTCAATAAAGTTCTAGCTAACTGAATCCAAGAACACATCAAAACAATCATCCATCCTCACCAAGTAGGATTCATTCCAGGGATGCAGGGATGGTTCAATATACGGAAATTCATCAACATAATCCAGTATAGAAATAAACTCAAAGACAAAAACCACATGATCATCTCGTTAGATGCAGAGAATGCATTTGACAAAATCCAACACCCATTTATCATAAAAGTCTTGGAAAGATCAGGAATTCAAGGCCCATACCTAAACATGATTAAAGCAATCTACAGCAAAACAGTAGCTAACATCAAAGTAAATGGTGAGAAGCTGCAAGCAATCCCACTAAAATCAGGGACTAGACAAGGCTGCCCACTTTCTCCCTACCTATTCAACATTGTACTTGAAGTCCTAGCCAGAGCAATTTGACAACAAAAGGAGATCAAGAGGATACAAATTGGAAAGGAAGAAGTCAAAATATCACTTTTTGCAGATGATATGATAGTATATATAAGTGACCCTAAAAATTCCACCAGAGAACTCCTAAGCCTGATAAACAGCTTCAGTGAAGTAGCTGGATATAAAATTAACTCAAACAAGTCAATGGCCTTTCTCTACACAAAGAATAAACAGGCTGAGAAAGAAATTAGGGAAACAACACCCTTCTCAATAGTCACAAATAATATAAAATACCTTGGTGTGACTCTAAGGAAGTAAAAGATCTGTACGATAAGAACTTCAAGTCTCTCAAGAAAGAAATTAAAGAAGATCTCAGAAGATGGAAAGATCTCCCATGCTCATGGATTGGCAGGATCAACATTGTAAAAATGGCTATCTTTCCAAAAGCAATCTACAGATTCAATGTAATCCCCATCAAAATCCCAACTCAATTCTTCAAGGAATTAGAAAGTGGAATCTGCAAATTCATCTGGAATAACAAAAAACCTAGGATAGCAAAAACTCTGCTCAAGGATAAAAAAACCTCCAGTGGAATCACCATACCTGACATAAACCTGTACTATAGAGCAATTGTGATAAAAACTGCATGATACTGGTATAGCAACAGACAAGTAGACCAATGGAATAGAATTGAAGACACGGAAATGAACCCACACACCTATGGTGACTTGATCTTTGACAAGGGAGCAAAACCCATCCAGTGGAAAAAAGACAGCATTTTCAACAAATGGTGCTGGCACAAGTGTTGGTTATCATGTAGAAGAATGCGAATTGATCCATTCCTATCTCCTTGTACTAAGGTCAAACCTAAGTGGATTAAGGAACTCCACATAAAACTAGAGACACTGAAACTTATAGAGGAGAAAGTAAGGAAAAGCCTCCAAGATATGGGTACAGGGGAAACATTCCTGAATAGAACAGCAATGGCTTGTGCTGTAAGATCGAGAATCGACAAATGGAACCTCATCAAATTGCAAAGCTTCTGCAAGGCAAAAGACACCGTCAATAAGACAAAAAGGCCACCAACAGATTGGGAAAGGATATTTACCTATCCTAAATCAGATAGGGGACTAATATCCAATATATATAACGAACTCAAGAAGGTGGACTCCAGAAATTCAAATAACCCCATTAAAAAATGGGGCTCACAGCTAAACAAATAATTCTCATGTGAGGAATACCGTAGGGCTGAGAAGTACCTGAAACAATGTTCAACATCCTTAATCATCAGAGAAATGCAAATCAAAACAACCCTGAGATTCCACCTCACACCAGTCAGCATGGCTAAGTTCAAAAATTCAGGTGAAAGCAGATGCTGGTGAGGATGTGGAGAAAGAGGAACACTCCTCCATTGTTGGTGGGATTGCAAGCTTGTACAACCACTCTGGAAATCAGTCTGTCGGTTCCTCAGAAAATTGGACATAGTACTACCGGAGAATCTAGCAATACCTCTCCTGGGCATATATCCAGATGTTCCAACCAGTAAGAAGGACACATGCTCCACTATGTTCATAGCAGCCTTATTTATAATAGCCAAAAGCTGGAAAGAACCCAGATGCCCCTCAACAGAGGAATGGATACAGAAAATGTGGTACATTTACACAATGGAGTACTACTCAGCTATTAAAAAGAATGAGTTTATGAAATTCATAGGCAAATGGTTGGACCTGGAGGGCATCATTCTGAGTGATGTAACCCAATCACCAAAGAACTCACACAATATGTACTCACTGATAAGTGGATATTAGTCCAGAAACTTAGAATACCCAAGATATAAGATACAATTTGTAAAACACAGGAAACTCAGGATGAACGAAGATCAAAGTTTGGACACTTTGCCCCTTCTTAGAATTGAGAACAAAACACCCATCGAAGGAGTGACAGAGACAAAGTTTGGAGCTGAGACAAAAGGATGGACCATCTAGAGACTTCCATATCCAGGGATCCATCCCATAATCAGCCTCCAAATGCTGACAGCATTGCATTCACTAGCAAGATTTTGCTGAAAGGACCCAGAAATAGCTGTCTCTTGTGAGGCTATGTCGGGGCCTAGCAAACACAGAAGTGGATGCTCACAGTCAGCTATTGGATGATCACAGGGCCCCCAATGGAGAAGCTAGAGAAAGTAACCAAGGAGCTAAAGGGATCTGCAACCCTATAGGTGGAACAACAATATCAACTAACCAGTACCCCCCCTCCCCCCGGAGCTCATGTCTCTAGCTGCATATGTATCAGAAGACGGCCTAGTCAGCCATCAGTGGAAAGAGAGGCTCTTTGGTTGTGCAAACTTTATATGCCTCAGTACAGGGGAACGCCAGGGCCAAGAAGTGGGATTGGGTGGGTGAGGGAGTCGGTGGGGGACTTTTGGGATAGCATTGGAAATGTAAATGAAATAAATACCTAATTTTAAAAAAAGAAAGAAAGAGGAAGATATCTTATGTCAACATGTACCCCCCACAAACACATACATGAAATGTCGACATTTGTGAATAGAGAATCATTAATAAACAAACACAAAAATGAATTTAATATGTAAAGTAGAAATTTGAATTAATATTTTGACTTATCAGAGATTACTGTGCACTGTATGTGTATAGATAATCCTTGAGTGTCATATTCAGAGGCACCCAAGAGTCAAACGACAAAGCTGGGGCAGAGATTAAGGGAATAGCCAACCTATGTTTGGCCTCAACTGATACCCATTCCATGGGTAGTAACCAATCCATGACACTAATCATGATATTTGTTTATGTTTGCAGACAGGGTCCTAGCAAAAGTGTCCTCTGAGAGGCTCCACACAGCAGCTGACTAAAGCAGGTGCAGAAACTGAAGGCCAAATAATGAACTGAGCTCAGTGAGTGTTGGGGAAGATTTGAGGGAAGGATTGAGAGACCCAGAGGGAACACGGACTCCACCAACAAACAAACAAACAACACACACACACACACACACACACACACACCAATGGAATTTACTTACCTGGATGCTTCGTGTTCCCAGAGACTAAACTAAAAATTACAGAGCACACATGGGGTGGACCTAAGCCCCCTGAACATAAGTGGTAGATGTGTAGCTGCTCATGCAAGTACCTCACCAACTGAAGTGGGGGCTGTCCATGACTCTGTTTTCTGCCTGTGGATCCTGCCTTCTGGGCTGCCTGTCTGACCTCCGTGGGAGGTGGTGTGTCTAGTTTGAAGTGACAGGATGCACCTTTGTGGGATTCTTTTTTATTTTTATTAGATATTTTCTTTATTTACATTTCAAATGATATCCCAAAAGTCCTCTATACCCTCCCCTTGCCCTGCTCCCTAACCCACCTACTCCTGCTTCCTGGCCCTGGCATTGCCTTGTACTGGGGCATATAATCTTTGCAAGACTGATGCAAATCTAATCCCACCGATGGCCCATTAGGCCATCCTCTGCTACATATGCAGCTAGAGACATAAGCTCTCGGGGTACTGGTTAGTTCATATTGTTGTTCCTCCTCTAGGGTTGCAGACTCCTTTAGCTTCTTGGGTACTTTCTCTAGTTCCTTCATTGGGGATCCTGTGTTCCATTCAATAAATGAGTGTGAGCATCCACTTCTGTATTTGTCAGGCATTGGCATAGCCTCAGAAGAGACAGCTATAGCAGGGTCCTGTCAGCAAAATCTTGTTGTCTTTTGCAATAGTGTCTGGGTTTGGTGGTTGTTTATGGGTTGGATCCTCGGGTGGGCCAGTCTCTGGATGTTCCTTCCTTCCATCTCAGCTCTGAACTTTGTCTCTGTAACTCCTTCCATGGGTATTTTGTTCCCCATTCTAAGAAGGAACGAAGTATCCATACTTTGGTCTTCCTTCTTGTTGAGTTTCATGTGCTTTGCAATTTTTTTTCTGTTAAATCCATTTGTTTCATAACTTCTGTTAGTTTCAATGTGTCTCTGTTTAGTTTCTGTTTCCAGGATCTGTCCATTGATGAGAGTGGGGTGTTGAAGTCATCCACTATTATTGTGTGCAGTGCAATGTGTGCTTTGAGCTTTACTATAGTTTCTTTAATGGATATGGATGCCCTCGCATTTGGAGCATAGATATTCAAAACTGAGAGTTCATCTTGGAAGATTTTACCTTTGATGAGTATGAAGTGCTCCTCCTTGTCTTTTTTGATAACTCTGGGTTGGAAGTTGATTTTATTTGATATTAGAATGGCTTCTCCAGCTTGATTCTTCAGACAATTTGCTTGGAAAATTGTTTTGCCGCCTTTTACTCTGAGGTAGTGTCTGTCTTTGTCCCTGAGGTGGGTTTCCTGTATGCAGCAAAATGTTGGGTCCTGTTTATGTAGCCAGTCTATTAGTCTATGTCTTTTTATTGGGGAATTGAGTCCATTGATATTAAGAGATATTAAGGAAAAGTAATTATTGCTTCCTGTTATTTTTGTTGTTAGAGTTGGGATTCTGTTCTTGCGGCTATCTTCATTTAGGTTTGTTGAAGGATTACTTTCTTGCTTTTTCTGGGGTGTAATTTCCCTTCTTGTGTTGGAGTTTTCCCTTTGTTATCCTTTGAAGGGCTGAATTTGTGGAAAGATATTGTGTGAATTTGGTTTTGTCATGGAATACTTTGGTTTCTCCATCTATGGTAATTGAGAGTTTTGCTGGGTATAGTAGCCTGGGCTGGCATTTGTGTTCTCTTAGTGTCTGTATAACATCTGTCCAGGATCTTTTGGCTCTCATAGTCTCTGGTGAGAAGTCTGGTATAATTCTACTAGGTCTGCCTTTATATGTTACTTGGCCTTTTTCCCTTACTGCTTTTAATATTCTATCTTTATTTAGTGCATTTGTTGTTCTGATTATTATGTGTCGGGAGGAATTTCTTTCTCGTCCAGTCTATTTGGAGTTCTGTAGGCTTCTTGTATGTTCATGAGCATCTCTTTCTTTAGGTTAGGGAAGTTTTCTTCTATAATTTTGTTGAAGATATTTACTGGCCCTTTAAGTTGAAAATCTTCATTCTCATCTATACCTATTATTCTTAGGTTTGGTCTTCTCGTTGTGTCCTGGATTTCCTGGATGTTTTGAGTTAGGACCTTTTTGCATTTTGCACTTTCTTTGGTTGTTGTACCCATGTTCTCTATGGAATCTTCTGCACCTGAGATTCTCTCTTCCATCTCTTGTATTCTGTTGGTGATGCTTTTCTATATGACTCGTGATTCCTTTCCTAGGATTTCTATGTCCAGAGTTGTTCCCCTTTGGGTTTTCTTTATGTTTTTCTACTTACATTTTTAGATCTTGGATGGTTTTGTTTAATTCCTTCACCTGTTTGGTTGTGTTTTCCTATAATTCTTTAAGGGATTTTTTTGTGTTTCCTCTTTAAGGACTTCTGCCTGTTTATCAGTGTTCTCTTGTATTTCTTTAAGTGAGTTATTAGTGTCCTTCTTAAAATCCTCTACCAGCATCATGTGATATGATTTTAAATCTGAATCTTGCTTTTCTGGGGCGTTGGGGTATCCAGGACTCTCTGTGGTGGGAGTACTGGGTTCTGATGATGCCGAATAGTCTTGGTTTCTGTTAGCAAGATTCTTGCATTTGCCTTTTCCCAGCTGGTAATCTCTGGTGTTAGATGTTCTAGTTGTCTCTGGCTGGAGCTTGTTCCTCCTGTGATTCTGTTAGCCTCTATCAACACTCCTGGGAGTCCAACTCTCTCTTGAATGCCAGTGGTCAGAGCACTCTCTGCAGGCAAGCTCTCCTCAGGCAGGGAAGGTTTACAGAGGTCTGAAGCTTAGCTTTGCTTCTTGGCTGAAGATAAAGGCCCGAAGTAACCCTGTCCAAGAAGCTCTGTTGCTTCTGAGGCCTGTGTGCTCTCCTGCGTGAACTGGTCTCTGAGAGACCGGGGATACATATACATTGTTTTTAATTGTATAGAAACCCATAGTTAAGAAAATACTTTGGGCTGGTGAGATGGCTCAGTGGTTAAGAGCACCGACTGCTCTTCCGAAGGTCCTGAGTTCAAATCCCAGCAACCACATGGTGGCTCACAACCATCTGTAACAAGATCTAAAGCCCTCTTCCGGAGTGTCTGAAGACAGCTACAGTGTACTCACATATAATAAATAAATAAATCTTAAAAAAAAAAAAAAGAAAGAAAAGACTTTGGAATTTGTTCTTTTGAGACGGGTACCCTAGTAAGTATCCCTGGCTGGCCTAACTCATTAGGTAAACCAGGCTGCCCTTGAACTTACCTAGATCTGCCTGCCTCTACTTCCTGAGTGCTGAGATTAAAGGTTTGTGTTTTCATGTTAGTCGTGATATTTCCTTTTCTACTGCCACCAGGGAAATGGAACTGGAGTCCAAAATCCAGCATGAGGGCGAGTTCCATCTTCAATGGGCCCATAGGCTACTTGCTAATCCAAGTAACATATATCTTAAAGAACAATGATGTGGGGAAGGTAATAGGACATTTGATATGAAAGTAGAGGAAGATAGTGGGCAGATGAGAACTTAAGTGGGAGCAGGAAGGATGGCAGAGAGGGAGGGCAGAGAGGAGGAGGTATCTTAGTCAGTGTTCTATTGCTGTGAAGAGTCACCATGACCAAGGCAAGTCTTATAAAGGAAAGCATTTAACTAGAGCTTTCTCATAGTTCCAGCCCTTTAGTCCATTGTCATTATGGTGGGAATCCTGGTAGCATGCAGGCAGACACAGTGCTGGCGTACTAGAGAGTTCTACATCTGGATCCACAGGCAGCAGGTAGAGAAAGTTACAAGTCCTGTCTAGAGCTTTTAAAACGCCAAAGCCCATCCCTAGTGACTCATTTCCACCAACAAAGCCACACCTACTCTAACAAGGCCACACCCATTCCAACAAGACCACACCTCCTAACTCCTCTCTAATAGCACCATTCCCTAAGGGGCAGCACATTTAAATATATGAGTCCATTGGGACCATTTCTATTCAAACCACCACAGGAAAGTCAACCAGAAATACATGTGTTTGAAATGCTACAGGGAAACTGCTACTTTATTTTTTAAAAGGACGTCCTGATAGTACTCCACAGTGATAGGCTAAAGCCCCCTGGGGACAAGATGGCTGTCCAAATGACCTCTAAGAGATTGCAGGTTTTATTATCATCTAATTTCTATGCTAAAGGAAGTACAGACCATCATCGTTACAGTTTACCATCTCCACAGCAGCAACTGAAAAGGCCCAAAGAAGGAAAGAAAGAAAATGGGAGTGACTGGATTCCTGGAATACCTGCTACTCTTCTCCGGAGAATCTAATGAATATTTCTCTTCTGCCCAGTCTCCATGACTCCATCCCCTGTGTGGGTTAAGAAACTGATTTATGATCTAGGCTCCTGCTTCTTTTTTGGCCACCAAACAAATATGTGCTATTGGGATTCAGTTTTGGTTTTGAATTTGTCTTTGCTTTTCTGAATAGATAGAAATTCCATTCTGGGGGAGGTTGTCTGTTTCTTACGGGAGGGTGAGTCATACACCTATGTCCTTCCCCGGAGGTGAGGTGTGTGAGTGGCTCCTTTGAGTGGCTCCAAAAAGGGAATTTACCTGAACCCAAGGAGGGGCTTGTGGGAATGATAAGGATCCGGTTGCTCAGAAGCACAGGTAAGACAACCAAGGATCCACTTCTGTATTTGCCAGGCACTGGCATAGCCTCATCCGAGACAGCTATAACAGGGTCCCTTCAGCAAAATCTTTCGGCATTGTGCCACAGTGTCTGGGTTTGGTGGCTGATTATGGGATGGATCTCCAGTTGTATGAGGCTATGCCAGTACCTGGCAAATACAGAAGTGGATGTTCACAGTCATCTATAAGATGGAACACAGGGCCCCCAATGGAGAAGCTAGAGAAAGCACCCAAGGAGCTGAAGGGGTCTGCAACCCTATAGGTGGAACAACAATATGAACTAACCAGTACCCCCATAGCTCGTATCTCTAGCTACATATGTAGCAGAAGATGGCCTAGTCGGCCATCACTGGGAAGAGAGGTCCCTTGGTATTGCAAACTTTATATGCCCCAATACAGGGGAATGCCAGGGTCAAGAAGCCAGAGTGGGTGGGTAAGGGAGCAGGGCAGAGGGAAGGTATAGGGAACTTTCGGGATAGCATTTGAAATGTATATAAAGAAAATATCTAATTAAAAAAAAAAAAAGACAACCGAGGAGGGAACTTGCAGTTGACGTCTGAAGTGGAGGAGGAACAGCTTTGGCCCTGAACTCTTGGTCAGCCTGTGTGATATAGTGCTACTTCCTGGTAGAGCACATGTGACCGGCTTCAAGTTAGAGAACAGCAGCGGGGGTCCTGACTGCTTGGCGTACAGCGAAGACCTTCCTCAGCCTGGAGTCTGAAGTCTGTTTTGAGAGTGTAGGCGGACTCTCTCCTACAGAAAGTGGATTTTCTTATTCTATCGCTGCTGTGCATCGGCTAGCTTTATTTGGCTGCCTGGGCCTGCCTCGGTCCTGGAATATGGGTTCCTCAACAGGGGATTCACACATACCTACTTGTTTCCCAACCTATTGTGTAACTGCAGAGGAAAAAGTAGGTGTGCTGTTTGGTCCCAGCAGGGACTAATTGTTTCCCTCACCTCATCTTTCAGGATTGCTGTGGGGCCGTGGGCTTTCAGAAATTGAATGTGTTCTGAGTAGCTATGGTTATGCTTTCGAAAGCTCTCGTTTTTCTCCATATTATTGAGCAAAGACTTTTGCCTGATCCACAGAGAAACCTATGCTATAGCACTGGGGTTTTGCATGAAAGAGAAAGTGTCATTGCATGGAAGTTGGCGGGGAGGTTGGGAGTAGAGAGTAAGCTCAGATTCAGCTCTCTGGTCAGTAGGTGGTCAGCAACCTGCAAAATATTAACAGGCATGCAGGACACAGGTCTCATCACCAGTGGACTTTAAAGTCAAAGACTTTGATTGCTCTTCCAAACAATGGTCTTGAATCCAAACTCAGGTAGTGGGACGAGACTTGACATCCTATCTGCACAGAAGACCATGAGTGGATAATTATCTCGATCCATCTCCAGCATTTAAACCACATAAGACCAACATTTAACAGGAAGTATTCCAATAAAGTCAATCCAAATGGGCCTGTCACTCACTGCCCAGGACAAAGTCTTCGAGTAAGAGCTGCTTGCTCCAGAGGCTTTAGAAATAATATATACATTGCCTAAAATGTGAATCAGCACATTGGTCCTTTGGCCACTCTTGCCCCTGGAGAGTTCACTCTACTTTACAATAAACTCTGCATGACCGTGTCTCATCTGAATTCTTTTTACAGAGATCACAGACACTATGAGAGCAAGGAAGTGGGATGCAGACAGAGAGGGTCAGTGATAGATGTTATTTACAGATAATTTTTTTGTTAAGGTTGTTCACAGGTTATCTGAGATCATGGCTATTAGCCATCCTACCCCTATTATTATTACTATTATTATTATTATTGGATATTTTCTTTATTTACATTTTAAATGCTATCCCCTTTCCTGGTTTCCCCTTCGAAGACCCCCTATCCCATGCCCCCTCCCCCTGCTTACCAACCCACCCACTCCTGCTTCACTGTTCTGGCCCTGGCATTCCCCTACACTGGGGCATCGAGGCTTCTCAGGACCAAAGGTCTCTCCTCACATTGATGTCCAACAAGGCCATCCGCTGCTACAAGGCCATCCTTTGCTGGAGCCATGGATCCCTCCATGTGTACTCTTTGGTTGGTGGTTTAGTCCCTGGAAGCTCTGCGGGTACTGGTTGGTTCATGTTGTTATTCCTCCTATGGGGCTGCAAGCTCCTTCAGCTCGTTGGGTCCTTTTTCTAGCTCCTCCATTGGGGACCTTGTGCTCAGTCCAATGGTTGGCTGAGAGCATCCACCTCTGTATTTGTCAGACACTGGCAGAGCCTCTCAGGAGACAGCTATATCAGGCTCCTGTCAGCAAGCACTTGTTGGCATCCACAATAGGGTCTGGGTTTGGTGACTGTATGTAAGATGGATCCCTAGGTGGGACAGTCTCCGGATGGCTTGTCCTTCAGTCTCTGTTCCACACTTTGTCTCTGTATCTCCTCCCATGGGTATTTTGTTCCCCCTTCTAAGAAGGACCGGAATATCCATACATTGGTCTTCCTTCTTCTTGAGCTTCCCCAATCCCAGACTACCACAGCCAGTGACATCTGAAAGTAAGGCTTCAATCTTAGGAGTCCAGGCAATGCCCTGGAGTCTGTATGGGAGCTGCAGCACCCCTCTGTGATGAGAACTACCTTAGAGGGAGCCATGTTTGGATGAATGTGCTTCTGTGAGAGAGCAAAGATCCAAGAAGGGAGAATAACCAGAGATTAAGGGAGCAGGTCTCTCCTAGGTGTGCATACTGCTGGAATCATCTTCCTGAATGTAGGCAGATACCTGACCCTCCCTAGCATTACCCACTGTTAACACAGAAGCACAAAACACATCTAGATCTCCACACTGGAAGGGAGTTGGAGCCAGAAGTATGGTTGGCCTGACTGGCCACTGCACAGCCAGAGCCCACTCAGACAGTCACTGAGGCGAGTGAAAACAGGGCCCAGGCAGAGAGCACTGACTCTCCTCACACCTTCAAACAAAACTACTCAGAGCCACTAAGAGAGATAAAGAGGATTCCTGTCAGCCTTAAACCTCCATGTCCGAGTGTCCCTCCTCACCACAGCTCACGACCTTATTGACTCAGATATTTTGTGAGGAAGCTATACAGTCCCCAAATGTTTGTGACAATAACAGAGGACGCAAGGGCTTTTCCTCCACTGATGCCCGGGCCTGCCTGCAGCATGTGTAGAGATCTGTTTTCATGTTTTTTTATTACAATGCTTATTAGTCCCTGTCTCCTGGTGCAAGCTGGGAGGAGCACCCCTAATTACAGATTGTAAAACAGCACTTTCCTTCTTACAGCATGAATAGCTCTCACAAAAAGAACCAGCAAGTTTGTTATTTGGCTCAATGTACCAAAATATGCCCATTCAACCCAGCAGATTGATAGGTGAAAACTCCCACACTGACCCAAGCTGACTGATAAACATGACAGCGTCTGGATGCCAGGGCAGAGCCGGCAGCACTGTGTGCCTCCTCTCCAGGCCTAGCTACCCTTAGTTCATGCAGCTTTTATTTATTTATTTTTATTTATTTATTTTAAATTCAGTGTCATGCCAGCTGAAGGTTTGTAAACCGAACACAATATGAACATTCCAAGAACATTTTAAAATATCACTGCCAATTCCATTTAAGACTAAATATGCTTTTTAAAAAAAAATGTAAAAGGTTATGGGGCTGGAGACATGACTCAATGGTTGAGAACACTTGATATTCTTGCAGAGGATCTGGACCAGGTTCCTAACACCCACATCGGGCAGCTCAGAACCACTCATAACTTGGTTCCAGGGAATCCAACACCGTCTGCTAGCCTTTGTAGGCATGTTCATCCATGTGCACATACATACATGCATGCACATGTACATATAAAATACATAATTCTGACACTCAAATAGATGGGGCCTGCTCTCCCCTTATCTTTTCAACAGAAAACTTCTCTTTTCAACAGGAGAATACCATTACAGAAAGCTACAACATGTGTGTGTGTGTTTGTGTATGTGTGTGTATGCAATTTTGGCACACCCAGCCTCAGTGACTACATCTCATAATTTCTGCTCCTACAGCTCAGAGGACACCAAAGAGGAACAGGCAGGAAGGGTGTGCAAAGAACCAGAAGCCTAGGAAAACTCCTGTGAGATTGTGTCTTTTAGGAATTCAGGGAATCATGACCCATGATACCGCAACAACATGGCTGCCTAGCTGTATTGATGGCCAACAACATGTACCGAACAAGTACACTATGAACAGACAAGACACAGAAGAAATCCCACAGGGTCTCTCCCTTAGACGAAGAACTCCAGGCAACCAATGACTATGGAGAGAGAGAGAGAGAGGGAGATGGAGATGGAGAGGGAGAGGGAGAGGGAGAGGGAGAGGGAGAGGGAGAGGGAGAGGGAGAGGGAGAGGGAGAGGGAGAGGGAGGAGAATTAGTCTTCCTTAGGGATAAGCCCCCTAAATGATTATTCAACTAAGTGGTCAGCTCTACATATACACACAAAAGAACACCAGGAGTCAGTATATGGTACCTTGATGTTGATCGTCCAGCCTCAAAACCATGAGAAATGTCTTCACATTGTTTAATGTACTGAGGTCTGTGACATTTTAGTGTGTCAGCTCCAGCTGATGATGGCATGGTGGACTCAGAGGTCTGGGGATAGTCTGTCAAATGGTTTTTGTTTTTCTTCTTTTCTTTTTTTTAAAATCAAACTGAAGACTTTTAAGTATGATGTGTGCTCATGTTTTAGGAGTTTGGCAAAATTAATGTCTGTATCAGTCATCTTGAGAATAGATTCAGGATACTGTTTATTTTATTACCTCCTCAAATGATAGGTCAAATTTGTCTCTGGAGGATGTGGTGTGAGGGGAAAGTAGAGATGATGAGGTTGGCTTTGATGACGATGGACTTTGGTCCAAGATGTGGATAAAGACTTGGGTTATTTAGTGCTACTTGTGCAAATTTCACTAACTGTATGTAAGTACACACAGAAAGATTTCTGTTGCGGCCTGCCCGCAGTCTACAACACGAACGGTTCAACTGAGAATGGCAGTTCGAGCTGAAAAGAGAGGAATCTAGACGGGGTGGAAGAAAGAATGGGGCTAAGACGATTTCATGTTCAAAGCCCGCCTTTTTAATTCCAACATTCAGTTATAAAGGAAAGGGGAGGGAACCCAATTTCCCGCCAAGTAACTCGGGATCCAGTAGCAGGACGAACACGTGTGTGCCTCCAAGCAGCTAAGCCGACAGGGTCCAGCAGTGGGCGTGGCAGAACGAATGAGCGGGAAACTCCACCCTTGAGCAAGCAGGTTCAAGCAGGTGGGGGAAGGGAGACCACAGATTTCCTCATGGTTGGCCTGAAATAAATTACAAGGAAGTCAGTTACAGATCTTTGCTTGTATTTTCTGAAGGCTGCCTTTTAAAAAACAGAATAGCTTTTATTTGTTATTTGACGATTTCATACATGTAAGTACTATATCTTGATCATGTGAATGCCAGGTTTCCATCCCACCCTGGCACTCCAAACACATCCTTCTTTCTCTCCCCCCTCTTCCTTCATGCCCTCTACTTCCCTCTTGTAACCCATGGAGTCAGATAATTCTGCATATTGAACTGTTGTTGGGTTTTGCTGGCTTGAACCAGAGCAGGTAATCATAGCTGCGATGAGAATTGAATGTGCAGGCCATGTTGTCTCCAGGAGCCAGCACTTCATAGCTCTTCTCCCCATCTTCCAGTTCTTGGCTCTCACGTTTTTTTCTGCCTCCTCTTCCATGATGCTTCTTGAGTCTATAAATGCTCTGTTTATGGCTGAGATCTCAATAATTATATATTCTCAATATTTTGATCAGGTAACTGCTGTTCACTCTAGAGAGAAGCTCCTATGACCATGGTGAAGGACAGCACACACACACACACACACACACACACATATGTATTTAGAAGACAATTTGACAACATGAATATTTTGCAAGACATAGTGTCTATGACCTACTATGGACTTTTGACTCTATTTACATTACTAGGCATTGAATTCCCTCTTGTGACACAGGGCCCAAGTTCAATCCTGTAGGTGTAATGTTATTGTACACTGTGTAAAGATTATCTTTGTACTATTCAAATGCTGATTTCTTTGACCCCTATATCCCCTTGTAATATGGACATGGCATTGTAGCGTTTAACTATCTCCTGCCCGAATGTTGTGTAAACATTGCTCCCCATTTATTCTCTAACTTGTCAATAAAAGTTGATCAGCTAATGGCTGAGCAGAAGCAAGAATAGGGCATAGGGCTAGACTTCTGATCCTAGCCAGGGGAGGGAGAGAGGGAAGGAGGGGAGGAGGGAGGGAGGGAGAGAGGGAAGGAGAGAGAGAGAGAGAGGGAGAGAGAGAGAGAGAGAGAGAGAGAGAGAGAGAGAGAGAGAGAGAGAGAGAGAGAGAGAGAGAAGAAATCTCCAGGAGAAAAGGGTCCCAGGAGCCACCATGGGAACATACCTGGAGCACAGAGAGCCAGTTCAACACTAAAATACAAGTACCTCGGGGCGTTGGGCTGGGAGGTAGCCAAATTAACTTAGAGAAATAGAATAGATTAATAACTGCTCACTTTCTGTACTGTAAAGCTTATCAAATAAATCTTACAGTCTCTGTCCCATTCATTTGGGAGCTAGCCAGGATAGAGAAAAACTCTCACTTATAAACCCGCAATAATACAACCCCAAAGCATTTGTTTTCTTTCATAACCTTCAGTTCATTATTGTACCACTGGGCACATCGTGCCTGGTAGTTTGGAATTTAAGCATGTAGTTCACTGGGTAATGCCATTAATGATTTTTCTCCTGCAGTGGTCTACATAAATGTTTCCTACACCAAGAGAGCAAGCCAGCAGGAAGGAAGATTTCAGGTCAGTCTGTGCCGGGCAAGCCAAGTATTATGTCTTCAGCTGTCATGTCTGACCATCTGCTTATTATGGGGAACCCAGAGCCTGAGTCCCATCAACCTCTTCTTCTGCAAAATCCATTCAATAGCTCCCCACAGCTAAAGCTAATTTTCCATTTCCATGGTAAGGGATCTTGGCCCTCCCAACAGCCTTCTTTCATTTTGCTTTTGTCTGCTGACCATGTGTGTACTGGCTGGTTTTGTGTCAACTTGACACAGGCTGGAGTTATCACAGAGAAGGGAGTTCATTTGGGGAAATGCCTCCATGAGATCCAGCTGTAAGGCATTTTCTCAATTAGTGATGGGGGAGGGGAGCCTTATGGGTGGTGCCATCTCTGGGCTGGTAGTCTTGGTCTCTATAAGAAAGCAAGCTGAGCAAGCCAGTAAGTAACATCCCTCCATGCATCTGTTCCTGCTTCCTGACCTGCTTGAGTTCCAGTTCCGACATCCTGTGGTGATGAACAGCAGTGTGGAAGTGTAAGTGGAACAAACCCTTTCCTCCCCAACTGCTTCTTGGTCATGATGTTTTGTCCAGGGATAGAAACCCTGACTAAGAGAATGTGCTAAGGAGAAAGCATACTTAACATCATGGTCCTGAGCTGGTACTCTGACATCAAGGTATCAAGTCTGGGAATTGGATTTGATTGGTTGAGAAGTGTGATACCAACCTTCTATGGGGGATGCCAGCTTTCTACTCCAGGTTTCCACTGCATTTTACAATCATGGACATTTTCAGATGTTGGCCACAACCAATAGAAAGATCACAGTTGATTTTTTTTCTTCTTTCATCTTTACTACAGGATTGTTCTGCTTGTTCATAGATAGAAGCACATTTAAGCAGTCTTGCAAAAGAGAAGAATTCCTCAAGGGGCGAAATGCATTTTGAAGATAGTCACGGCAAGCGCCATAACAATTACCCACTTGAGCCGGAGCTTCCTTTTCTGCTCATAATTAATGTTGCTCTTCTGAAGAGCAGCCGCGACACTTAAGGGGATAAATATTTCTTCAGTGATTTCTTTTGTGAAGCCAAGTCCCTTTAAGCACTAGAATGGCTCAGTTCTGCCATTTGCTCCTTTGCCAGTCTGCATAATCCTATTGCTAAGGGGATATTAGAAACCCCAAATACACAGCCTTTGGTCTGTAAATTATTCATGAAGTCAACAGGAAATTTGGGGACCTTTTTCTTCAGTGCTCAAATGAATGGAAGCTTCTTTCAAGTGAATTTGTTAAACTGAGGGATTTTGAATGTATGTGAACAAATTGAGAGGAGTTGGACACTGCCCAGAAAGTCACTGGAGTCCTTTGAACAGAATAAATATTGAAGCTGGAGAACAATTTTATGTCAATTTCTTTGATGTCAATAGAAAGAACACCAGATGCTGTCAGAGTGCTTTATGCAGAACAAGGGCAGGGCACCCACCCTGTCCTCAGAGAGCCACGCATTATTCCACTTTGAATAAATATTGTCCTCCCAGCTGACTCAGGCGTCTGCTAACCCCGGCTTTAGCATCATCCCCACAAAAAAAACTTGCATTGTTTTTCTTAATTGACAAGTCTACAAGAGAGTCTCTGCCAGATAGCTTCTTCTTCTTCTTCTTTTAAAAATGGTGTCTGCTCTAGAAGAGATAGGTACCTGGAATTGCCTAGAAGCAAGCCTCATATGGGACAAAAAGTGTTATGCAAGCGCAGGGAATTGTTTCCCCTGCACTGTGGTCCTGTGCATTTTGCTCTTGGTAAGGCAGGGAGAGCCCTGCCATCCCTTGACAGTGGACGGAGGGTTACATACTTAATGGCAGGAGACTTACACTTGACAATGTACTTGTAATGGCTGAACTAAAAACACTCTTGGCAGCACCAGGTCAAGACAGTCATTTAAGCTGAAAGATTGAGGGTCAGACACCATCTGGAAGGATTCACTTCCTCTGAGGTTCTTTCAACCTCCTCATGCGAATTCTTGTAAAGCAAAACCATTCTTGTGTCCTTCGTCCTTCGGTTTCTGTTAAGGAATGCACTCATCCCTGGCGTCAGCCAATAGCTGTTGCTGGTCTTGCATTGGCTTCTCACCATTTTGTCATAGGATGAGCAACCATAACCTGGCCAGAGAGCTCTGCTGTATTTTGTTATTGTTTGGTGAACAGCCACTGGTCAAAAAAAAAATTCACTGTAGGATTGACATTTGCATTTTGGCATTTGGGGCTCCAATAAAAATAAAACATAGATGTAAGAACCACAGAGCAAATGAAAAATGATTGATTTCATCTCACAGCTGCCTGAGCACATCTGTCTCTCACAGGCATTTGAAGAGATAAAATAAAAGCCAACTGTGGAACAAGGCATGGGTTAAACTTGAAGCTGCTTGGGAAGTCATGGGTGCTTTCTTGTTTGCCTACCAAGCATCTCGGTGTTTCTAGGGCTCTGCCGCCCATCACAGCTGTGCTGACCAGTCTTATGGTTTGGGGGCAGGGCTAGGGCTTAATGTGGGTGACTTTGAAGTGGCAGCAGCCTGCTTTAACCAGAAGCATGGGGCATTGGCGGTCTGCTCCTTCTGCGGTTTGCCCTCACCTGCTGTGGCCTGCAGTCAGCGCCCATTAGCCCTGATTGCCATTAATAACTCAGTCATGACACATAGGGCTTTGTCCAAACATTAATCAGTCTTTGCTTTTCTGAGATTTTTTTCAAAAGAAATACCATTAATTCTCACCTTCTTCATCAGTGCTGACCCTGCACCTGAAGGTCAGGGCAGTGTGGCTCTCAGACCTTATCTGCAGAGGTCAGGGGCTGCTGGGGCACCATTTGGAACTCAGGGCCAACTTTCAAGCAGCAAATTAGCTCTAACTGTCAAATTTTTGTAATTTATTGAAAGAAAACAAAAAACAAAAATGGAATCCAGGACATTTAGGGCATCCCAGCAAAGCAGGGCAGATGCTAGTGAGGATGCCAAATACAGTCACCCCTGAATCTGCAGAATGGAGGCTGGCATAGCTGCTGAATACAGGCTACGCTCTGTATCTGCAGGACACTGCTACCCTGATCCAGGCTCTGTGGACCGAAGTGGGTCACAGCCTTTTCCCTTCTTCTTGCCATCCTTTGAAGGTAAATGTGAAGTTAACCATGAGAGAGCCTCTGCAATGGGTCCCTGAGCTCTGTGACAGACATGTGTTGTGGTTCAGGAGGGGCAGGTGGTACAAGGGACCTTCCTGGACAGGCTGCTGAAGTAGAAGGGAAGTCATACTGAGAGCTAGCTGTGGGTCTCTTACCTCTAGTTGCCTGTCTTTGGCCTCAGTCACGTTCTCAAGGCAGGGTTGCTGTGACCCCTCCCTCTCCCCAGCATAGGGGTCCTCTCTGTTTTCTCCTAGGCATGGCTTATGTTACCAGAGTCTCATGGGGGTACCTGGCAGCTTTCAGTCAGAGGATTCTTTGGGAATGAACATGTGTTTTGCAGAGTTTCTACAGAAACAGACTGTGGAGGATGGAGAAGACTATCTCCCTAGCAACTATGGGACTCACATGGCATCCATTTTCCCTGGGTGCACAGGTCAGAGAAAAATTTGATAAGGTATTTGCTTGGGCATGAACCAGAAAAAAAAAAAAACAATGCTTGTGGAAATGGGGCTGATGAGAGGCAGGGGCACAGACACCTGCAGTTAGTATAAGGAGATGGGAATAAGCTCGGCGATAAGAGGCTGAAGAGTGTGAATATGAGCCCACTGCAATATTCCCAAATTAATCTGTAGGTGCAATGCCTTAAAAGTGTTATAGGAAAGAAGACATTGGAGGGAAAGGAAGCTAATGAGAAGGCATGTGGCAGGATTACTGGGGGTCCGGAAACAGAAGATGCGGGAGGATTTGAGCCCTCTGGGTTAGTGTCTGTGGATCCAAACCGGCTAAGGCTCAGGCACACCGGGACACTTAAGTTAGCTTCAGGGAAAGCCTCCAGAATCCACCCAAAGATGTTTGGAAACCACCTTTTCAAGAATGAACATGAGAGCCACGCTCTGTGGTTACAACTACTTGCTGCTCTTGCAGAGGATCTAGGTGCTACAGAAGACCCAGGTTCAGTTCCCAGCACCCATAAAACAGCTCACTCTCATCCATTAACTCCTGTTCTGGGGCATCCGACACCCTCTTCTGATCTTCACAGGCACCAACCACCCACATGGTACACATACATACATGTGGGCAAAACAGTTATTCACATAAAATAAATGAATCTTAACAAAAAAAATCTTTTGAAAGAATGACTGTGAGGGAGAAGCCAGCTGGACCTCTTGATAATCTTCTAATGTCTGAACCTAAAAACACCCCAGGCAGATCACGGTAGGCCTTCCTTCCCTAAAAAAGAACATGTATCAGGAGGCCTGATGACTGTCTGTACTTGTATAAACTCAAAAGTCCCTTTGTGGTATACACCCAGCAAGCAGCTTCACACACACACACACACACACACACACACACACACACACACACACACACACCACCCACACAAACCCGCCCACACTGACAGGTCTTCCTGCTACCACCCAATGGAAGAGATAGCACTGAGCTTTGGCTCCTGTTTTCTGGTCAACTCCACCACAAAGCTCTCTCTCTCTCTTTCTTTCTTTCTTTCTTTCTTTCTTTCTTTCTTTCTTTCTTTCTTTCTTTCTTTCTTTCTTTCTTTCTCTCTCTCTCTCTTTCTTTCTCTCTCTCTCTCTTTCTTTCTCTCTTCCTCTCTCTTTCTTTCTCTCTTCCTCTTTCTTTCTTTCTTTCTTTCTTTCTTTCTTTCTTTCTTTCTTTCTTTCTTTCTTTCTTCCTTCCTTCCTTCCTTCCTTCCTTCCTTCCTTCCTTCCTTCCTTCCTTCCTTCCTTTCTTTCTTTCTTTCTTTCTTTCTTTCTTTCTTCTTTCTTTCTTTCTTTCTTTCTTTCTTTCTTTCCCAAAGAACAGTGCCACAATGTTGGCTTTTATGTACTGTGGGCACCTGGCCACTCAACAGTACGTGAAGGGTGTAGAAACAGAAGTTTGAAAACATGGAGGAAAAGGAAAGAATTGACAAGGCAAAAGGGCATATGGACCTTGCAGGACTAATTTTGTAAGGAGGGAGGGAGGGAGGAATTATGCCCTGTGTATTCTTGGAATAACTGGGTCACATTATAGATAGGAGGATGCTAGGGAAGTGGTCACTGTGTGTGATGGTATCATATGGCTGATGGTCATATGCAGCACAGGAGAGTCCCATGCAGGAGTGATGTATGGTTGATAGTCCCTGAGTGCAGTAAGCATGGTTCCAGAGGGCGATTGACAGTATATTCTGATTCTCAGGCTGTTTGGTGGTTAAATGAGATCAACAGTCTTGCCAATGTTATTGTAAGAACTGCATTAAAGGCTGTTAAGCTCATCCCAGAAGCTCATAGACCATCACAGAAATACAGAAAGTAAGATGAGGCTGGGAAATGAGTAGCTGGGCGCATTGTTGGAACAATGGCAGGTGCAGTTCCAGCCACACTGACTGCAGATGGATTTGATGATTCAGACCGTCTCTTGTCCACCAACAAAGGCCTGCCTGGGTAGATTGGCCACATCATGCCTTTTGCTTTGCCTGGGTTAGCCCCTTTGTTCAGCTGAGCAAGAGGAGGAAATGTGACAAAATGTGAGGCAGAGGAGATATTTTGGGGTTCTTTGCTAAAGAAGCGAGAAGAATTGCTGATCTTATGAGGAAACTTTGCTCTTTGGAGATTTTAATGCTAATTTTGCAAATTTGGAAATCTTAGCTGGCTAGGCAAAATTTCAACGGAAGTCCAAAGTTTGAGACAGAACTGAATCCCGGCCAGCCAGGCCTTATGATCTCCCTGCACGGCTTCATGCAGTGCAGATCCTCAGTGTCAAGGAGGCTGCTGGAGAGGTAGTATGTCCACCATAAACAGGTGACCAGGGACTTAAAGAATGCACTGACCTCTGAGATGAGAGAGTAGGGACTCAAATATGTTTGGAATCCGATTCCTGGATTACAGTAAATAAATAACCAAAAGCAAACAAATGAAACTCACTAACCAACCAATCAAGGATCGCAGTCACTATCAACTACTCAGAGCAAGAAATCTTCACATGCACGCATGCACGCACGCACTCACGCACACACACACACGCACGCTCACACGCACACACTTACGTTTGCATGTGCATGCACATGCGCAGACCCAGAGGAAACACATGTTGCTCAGTGTTTTTGCTGAGTTCTCTGCAAATGGGACTAGACCAAGAGCTGAATTCATCCTGTCTCTGGAGACTGTATGTCCTGGACTATAAATAAAGAAGGGCCTTGGAAGCTTGGTCATCGCTTGGCTCACGTGGAGGGAGTTAGGCGCTGAGAACTACAGTGATGTGACGGAATAATGTTCTGTGAGATGCAGCTTATCCATGCCAGAAGGAGTGAGAAACATGGAATGTACAAAATAGGGACTTTCAAACAAATGGTGGTGCTGAGTCTGACTTAGAAAAGACAGAGGAGTGGCATCCATCCTAGTGGTGCACTCTTACTGAAATTAGCGACAAGAGAGATAAAAGGGGGCCAAAGCAAACACCTAGAGGTGACAGAGAGGACAAAGGGTGCAAGAAAGGCCACAAGGGAGGAGATGGCTTATAAATAGCAGGTCTAAAAGCCCACTGATGGAGTGAAGTGCAGACACACACTGTGGAGAAGCAAAACAGCCGCATAAATAAAGTCTGAGGAGCTTTTCCAGATGCTGAGCCAAAGAGAAAGGGTAAAGGGACGATGCAGAAAGCCTGGGATAGCACGAAGGGCAAAACCAAACATTCACACTATTTAAAGACACCCAAGGAAAACATTTCTGTGACTCAAAATGCAAGGAGGTGCGTGCCTGTTCCGTGGGGAGGGGCAGGTGTGGCCACAGGTAGCCTTGGGTTGCAAACCTGGGGCTTGGCTCCCTTCCACATGGGGGTAGATGGCAGTTTGAGGAGTCTAAGAGGTCCAGTTTCCTTGAATGGTGTGCTATCACGTGGGAAGATTATTGTCATTTTTTGGCTGCACACACCTCTGCCAGGTACTGTCCAGCAATTTGGGGAAGCCAGTTCTATGAAAACCACATCCTTTTGTCCTGCTTGCTTCTGCCTACCTCCCCCGCCCTTTATGTCTAGCTTTTTCTCTCTCTTTTTTTTTTTTTTTTTGGTTTTTCGAGACAGGGTTTCTCTGCGTAGCCCTGGCTGTCCTGGCACTCACTTTGTAGACCAGGCTGGCCTCAAACTCAGAAATCCGCCTGCCTCTGCCTCCCGAGTGCTGGGATTAAAGGCGTGCGCCACCACGCCCGGCTTATGTCTAGCTTTTTCTCATCCAGCCACTTCCTGTCCTGTTCCCTTCCCACCTAGCTCCATTTCCACCCAGCTTCCTTCCCGGTCCAGACTTTTCCCCAACCACACACCTCTATGCTAGGTTATCTTCCGGAGTAGTTGTCTATGCCAGGCAGGATGGCACAAGATGCCTTCCGAGCAACCAGCAGGTGCTGCAGCTCGGAGCTGACTTGGTCTGGGTCACAGTGATGAAACTGTCGATTTCGGCACTTTGTGAGATTTCTTGAATCAGCACATCCAGGAAGCTTTTTGCTTTGTGTCTCATGGGGGAAATGCTCAGCCCCTTTTCAGTGTCTGGAAAAAATGGAAAGAAAACACAGTCGTCCCCTCACCCCTGAGTATCAATCTTCCTTAATGGTAGCCCACTAATATCATCATTCTGCACCCATGGTTTATACTTGGGTTCATCTTCGATATTGCACATTGTGTATGTTTAAATAAGTATGGAGTAAAATGTAAAGTCACCAAGATTCTCACTGTTCTGTGTCTCTCCGGTTCCCTCTACTCATCCCTCCCTCCCCTGACCACTGGTGACCTCTCATCTTTTCCTTCCCTTTCTAGCTTTTGTTTTTCTAGAATGTCATAGATTTGGACTTCTAGTTTGGGGTCTTTCACTTGGTAATGCATACTTACCTTTGCTCCATGTCTTAATCACCATAGCTTAGTTTGGTTTACTGCTGAGTAATATTCCATTGTTGGGTGCATCACGGTGTGCTTATCGGTTCACCCACCGAAGGGCATCTTAGTTTGTCTCGTATAGAGATGTCATTTCAGGGATGGATCTCCAGATTCGTCCATGTCTCCTCCCTCGGTCTTGGAGGACCACAACCACTGTTTTGGTTCTTATAGAGTTTCACTATGTTGTCTAGGCTAGACGTGCTTCCAACTCATGACCCTCCTCAGCATATCAATGCCCCTGACCACATTTGCCAACTATGTGTGAAGCAGAATAGACTTCCATGCACACTCTTTTGTGTGGATACGGGCTTTCAGTTTCTCTGGGTGAATGCCCAGGAGTAGATTGCTGGGTGGTTTATGGTGAGAGTATATAGAGTTTTGTAAGAAATGGCTGGCCTGACTTCTTACAAAGCTCAATTCTGCTTTCCCACGGAGTCCTTATGGTTCACTGCCCTCACAAGCATTGGGTGTTGTCTGTGTTCCAGACCCAGCAGTTCTAATTGGTGTATAGTAAAGGCGGTATATTTGAAAAAGAATACACAAATAGAGAAACGAATCAATGAATGGTACGTTTCCTCTAGATGCCCACTCTCAAAGGGCGGCCTATAAGGCCATCTATCACCCCTCCAGGGGCAGCTGCTGTGCCATCTTGGGGCGAGTATCAAGTTATCTTTTGCTAGGCATCTGAGCTCTAAAGAACATTTATCTATAGTTTATATAAGGAAAGAAGGGGCACTGGGATGAATGGCAGGCGTGGTTATTGTCCCCACCTTGTGCCCACATGGACACAGAGGCCATGCAGGTGTTTGCTGGTACAGACATTTCAGGGTTGGATCATCCATGTTGCCTCCCTTTGTCTCGGGGACAAAGTTCACTGTGCTCTCGGTGACAGTAGCCTCCCTCAGGTTCTGTAGCCCAAGCAAGGAGCAGCTGGAAGGCTTGCTACCCAAGGTCTAAATGTTTAATGGAGCATTTCAGCTACAGCGCTGTTAGGCGACATCAACTTCTTCCTAATGACATTGGAAAATATGTACAGGAGCCTCAGAGGTCATCTTGTTTCTCATCTTTTTCCACTTTTGATGCCCCAGGCACAAGCCCAGACCACAGCAAGAGGAGCTGGCCACCTGTTTACTACGTTTACAGCAGGTTAGCCTCTTATGGCCAGAGAGCCCATGGCTGAGAGTTCATCAGGTTTTCCAGGAGCAACTGAGATCTGGGCTTTCATGTTAAAAATCATTTTTTAAATTGCCTCAGAAAAAGCTGTTAGATGTCACCTTTGTGGCCAGGTCTGGTTCTTAAACTTCTATCTAGCATTTTGGCTTAATGCCAGATCTGATGTTCTTCCTGGCTACCCACCCCAGGTCCCGCCTCAGTGAAGCCAGAAGGGCAGCCTGGTCATTGAATGGAAGGGGATCAGTGCATACTGCTCCTTGGTGTGTTCCCACTAAGAGGGGACTCTTGGCAGCCCTGTCTGACAGAAGAGTGACTTTGGTGGGACTTAGGCCTTGGCCTTTGAGCCTGCATTTTCTCTTCTAGACACGCACTTCCTTATCCAGTGGAAAGGAACGTGGACTTGCTGCTGTCAAAACCACACCATTTCTGGAGCCTCAAGGCTCCTGGGGGACAACCAGCCCAGCACCTCCACTTTATAGCCAGAAAGCAGAGACAGCTACAGAGAGAGACATGCAAAGATGGTGAAACATTTGGGAGAGAGGAGATGTCACCACACAGCTGATACATGTCCTGGCTGAGGAAACTCTGGAGATAAAAAATGCTGTCTTGGGGCCAGCCAAGTCCCTGGGTCAGGTGTAAAAACAGACAGCTTGATTAATCCCACAGGAAAAGACCATAGTGAGGATGATGGGAGAAGTCCTTCCTCTGCTGCTGGGTGGTGAGGAGCGGGGCCCAACATTAGTGAACAGCAACCCACCCATGAGAGGAGGGCCAGCTGGGCTCCTATCTCTCAGAGACTGGGGCCTTGCCCCCTCTGGGGCTGCTCAGCTGTCTATAGGGAAAGCAGCATCTTGCATGTTCAGCAGAGGTAGGCTTTTGGGTCTGTCTTAGTCAGGGTTTCTATTCCTGCCCAAACATCATGACCAAGAAGCACTTGGGGAGGAAAGGGTTTATTCAGCTTACACTTCCATACTGCTGTTCATCACCAAGGAAGTCAGGACTGGAACTCAAGCAGGTCAGGAAGCAGGAGCTGAGCAGAGGCCACGGAGGGATGCTCTTTACTGGCTTGCTTGCCCTGGCTTGCTCAGCCTGCTCTCTTATAAAATCAAGACTACCAGCCCAGAGATGGTCCCACCCACAAGGGTCCTTTCCCCCTTGATCACTAATTGAGAAAATGCCTTACAGTTGTATCTCACAGAGGCATTTCCTCGACTGAAGCTCCTTTTTCTGTGATAACTCCAGCTGTGTCAAGTTGACACAAAACTAGCCAGTACAGGGTCCTTTAGGAAAACCCTGCCTTAGCAGAATGGCCACATGAGATTGAGTGCACTCGCACCCACGTGTAAAGCTCCCTAGCCTCTGGCATCATGGCCAAGCTTCTGTTAGCCTCAACATCTATTACAACTGCCCAGAGAGAAGCCACCCAAGGTAAGGGGTAAAGAGATGGTCTGAGGGGTTCCATAGGAGAAAAGCAGGCAGGCCACCAATAAGAAAGCTGGCCAGAGGGAGGCATGGTCTGAGGGTGGAGGCAAAGGAGCGAGTTTTGGTTGTGCAGTGGACACGTAGCTCATGCAATAGTCCTTAACCAGAATGTTAGAATTTCACCTTTTAAAGGCTAGCTATCTATCCTGTGCTGCCTGGCAACTGCATACAAATGAGGACCTCATTATGCGTCTTCAGAGCTTGATGGATCTTGCCACCCATTTAAGCAATGTAAAAAATATGCACAGTCCACACCTAACTAACAATGGTTTGAAATATTCCATGCTATGGTTGTTCAAATAAATATGCATTTGGTGGAAACTGTACTGTAGGGTTTGACTTTGGATCTCCTCCTGGTCGTCTCTTATAATTCTGGACGATGGCAGATGTTCCCAGTCAGCCTTGAGGCCATGAGGGAACGCATGTAACACCCGGCAGCCTATGACACTGTGTTGTTGGAAGGTAAGATGTTCTTAGTGCATTTTCAACTTTATGGTATTTTAATATTAGAACGGGTTTCTTGGACACAGCCTCAAAGTCCATCCAAGAGCAACAGGCAGGTAAGGGAGGGAAGGCTGCAGAAGTACCTTCTTTAGAGGGGAGTGGAAATGACCTCCACGTACGGATCTGCCACCTCCCTGGGACAACATCCAGGGCTGGCCAGCTCCCCTCTGCATCTGTTTTGCTCCAAGCTGAGTCTGTTTTTCTAAATCATAGAGGGTCCAGGAGAAATGTACTCAGAATTATGACCATTGTTCTGGACAGAAACAGTCTGGGAGTCTGCTTGTCTAGCCATGCCCTACTTCCCACTATGTGCTGGCTAGTTCTTTCAGCTTGACATGAACTGGAGTCCCTTGGGAAGAGGGAACTCCCATTGAGGAGTTGCCTCCATGTGATTGGTCTGTGGGCATGTCTATGGGACATTTATGATTGGCGATTGATATGGGAGGGTCCATTCCACTGTTGGTGGTGCAATCCCTGTGCAGGTGGGCCTGGGCTATGTAAACAAAAGTAGTTGAGAAAGCCAGGAGAAGCTAGCTAATAAGCTGTGTTCTCCCATGGTTTCTGTTTCTGCTTCTGCTTCCTTCTCTGTCTTCCCTCAGTGATAGATTGTGACCTGGGGGTTGTAAGATGAAATAAATCCTTTCCTCCACAAGTTGGTTTTGGTTAATGTTTTATCACAGTAACAGAGATGCAAACTGATATGGTCTACCCAAGAGAGACTTGGTGAATTTTCATCAAATTAGGTTAGGCCTGGCAGGGATTCTATTGAAACCCAAGAAAACTTGTCTCTGAAAACTCATTGCTTCTCAAATCCTAGGAGACAACTATTTTTAGGGAGTGTTTTGTTTTCAAAGGCACAGTGCTGTTGTGAAGCCAGCTGGGGGCTCATCTAATCAAGAAGCACTTGGGAGTGTTTATGCTAATCCCCGAAGCCAACCTCCTCTATTTGGAATCAGCTCCCACTCTTTCTCCTCCCAGCCCTTTTTGGCTGTGGAAGAAGCAGGTGCTTTGCACACAGGGCCACCATATACACTGCTCCCTCATGGCTTTAGCTCCCTTTAAATGAGCCCAGTGATAGAGCTTAGTATTGAAGGTCTTCAAGAGAGGTTCATTCATACCAGCCCACACATTTTACACGTTTTAACATGTGTGTGGAGTATTGAGTTATAGGGTCTTATACACACACACACACAGACACACACACACACAGAGAAAGAGAGAGAGAGAGAGAGAGAGAGAGAGAGAGAGAGAGAGAGAGAGAGAGAGAGAGAAGGAGAAACAGAGAGGCAGAGAGACAGAGACATACACAGAGAGAATGAAAGGTAGTGATATGTTCCATATCATTCTATGCGTCTAATACCATGTCCATCCAATACAACTTTGCTGTGATAGACTTTCCTTAGCTATACTTTAGACAGACTCCTCTGTGGCTTCTTTTTAATAAGCCTTGACCTTGGCCTTCCATCGACCAAGTCTAGTTACAGCATGCATATTTTTGTCAACTTGACACAAGGTAGAGTCATCTGGGAAGAGGAACTTCAGTTGAGAAAATTATTACACCAGATAGGCTTGTAGGCAAATCTGTAGGGCCTTTTCTTGATTAGTGATTGATGTGGTAGGGTTCAGGCTACTGGGTGGTACCACCCCTGTCAAGTGGTCCTGAGTCATATAAGAAAGCAGGCTGAGCAAAGCCGTGGAGAGCAAACTGCTCAGTAAGCAACAATCCTTTATGGCTTCTGCTTAAGTTCCTGCCTCCAGGTTCCTCCCCTGAGTTCTTACCTTGGTTTCCCTTGCTAATAGACTGTGATTACAATCTACAATCTTAATAAACATTTTCTCCACAAAGTTGCTTTTGGTCATGGTCTTTATTGTATAGTAGAAAGCTAACCAGGAGAGCTACTTTTCTTGACGTTGTGACCAAATCCCTGACAAGAAGCAACTTAAAGGATGAAGGGTTTATTTTGGCTTGGACAACTTAAGAGGAGATGCCTGGCAGGTTGGGCATAGCAGCAGGTACGAGTGGCAACTGGTGATAACACATCCTCAGTCTGCAAGTGGGGAGCAGACAGGAAGTGGGAAGCAGACAGGAAGTGGGGAGCAGACAGGAAGTGGAGACTGCATATAAACCTCAAGACCCCTCTGTGTCAGGCTCCACCTCCATAAAGTTCCACAACATCTCAAAACTACTAGCTGGGGACCAAGTGTTCAAACATGTGAATCCATAGAATAGATTTCATACTCAAATCACAGCAGCATGAATTCTATGAAGGCCATTTAGAGAGAGCCTTTCTCAATCTCTGGACTGGTTCCTCATCGTCCAGAACTACCTGCATGATGTCTAACAACATTTATTCTGCAAGAGTGCTGCTAAGCCAGGTTAACCAGCATCCCTGGGCCCTGACGCTGCTCTTGCTCACTTTCTGTCTGCTGAGACCACTGCTCTCTTCTTGTGTGTTTGGAGCTGAGCTGAGTTTTATACTGAGGTCTCTCACCCGAGTGCAATGGCTTCTGAATAAAATCTGTTTATATTCTTTAAGCTGCTATTTGACTCTGGTTCTCTTCAGCAGCTGTGAGACAGACATTGCCTTATTTGGGTAAAGCTATACCTTTGTTCTTGAAAGCATGTGATGTCTGTGAGGACCAACATGATCCTCCAGCACCAGTTTGCTGTGCAACAACTCAATTCAAACCCGACTCCAGCTACCAAGAGACCCAAGAAATTAAAGGACAATGCTCCCGCTTCAGAGGCTAGTGGCAGTGAAGTCCATACCTCCCCTCTAGTCACCTGCAAAGTTAGATATTCTCACAGTCCCCTCAATTTACCTCAGAGTTCAAGAGTTCATCAATTTACTTCAGAGTACAAGAACAGCTTGTATGTACGATGGCCATACTATTACAAAGAGTGCCTATGTGTGGCCAATGAATGAGCTGTAGGGCTAAATCTCTATGGTCCTCAGCTCAGGACCCTCAGAGGTGGGCTGGTCTAGCCTCATTGATGTGGTCACCATATGGTAAACTATGAGAGGAAAGGTCTTGGTAATGGTTTCAGAGGTTTCCATCCATGTGACAGAATGGCACAGCACCTCAGGAAGCAGACTAGAGAGCATTCGACACTGACCTACTGTCTTCAACTAGACCCTATGTCCCACATCCCAGCACTTTACCATAACCTATTTCGATTTTGATTCTTTCATTGGATGAACCCATTCATTAGGACATAGCCCTCATGACCTAATGATCTCTGGAGAATTCACAGACATGCGAGTTCCCACAAGCTACTGCAGATGCTTTAATATCCCAGACAGTACCCGTCTAACCAAGTTAGCCTACATGTATGTCAGCATGAGGGTGTCAGATCCTGGAGTCACAGACAGCTGTGAGCTGCCATGTGAGTGCTGAGAATTGAACCGGGGTCCTCTGGAGAAGCTGCCAGTGCTCTTGGCCACCGAGCCACCTCTCCAGTCCCATCTACCATATATTTAAGACAGGGTCTTTCATTGAGTCTGAAGCTCACTGATTTTGCTAGGCCATGCAAGTCCCTGGGACCTCCTATCTCCACTCCCTGATGCTGAGATTACAGGTGCCTTCTTCTCCTGGCTAGGTTTTATGTCAGCTTGATACAGGCTAGGGTTATCTTGGAGGAGGGAACATCAGTTAAGAAAATGCCTCCATGGAATTGAGATGTAGGAAAGCCTGTAGGGCATTTTCTTAATTATCAATTGGTGAGTGAAAGGGACAGTACGTTGTGGGTGGTGCTGTCCTTGGACTGGTGGTTCCAGGTTCTATAAGAAAGCAGGTGGACCATCCTTTTGTCTCAGCTCCAAACTTTGTCTCTGTAACTCCATATCCAGGGATCCATCCCATAATCAGCTTCCAAACGCTGACACCATTGCATACACTAGCAAGATTTTGCTGAAAGGACCCTGATATAGCTGTCTCTTGTGAGACTATGCCGGGGCCTAGCAAACACAGAAGTGGATGCTCACAGTCAGCTATTGGATGGATCACAGGGCCCCCAATGGAGGAGCTAGAGAAAGTACCCAAGGAGCTAAAGGGATCTGCAACCCTATAGGTGGAACAACATTATGAACTAACCAGTACCCCGGAGCTCTTAACTCTAGCTGCATATGTATCAAAAGATGGCCTAGTCCACCATCACTGGAAAGAGAGGCCCATTGGACTTGCAAACTTTATATGCCCCAGTACAGGGGAACGCCAGGGCCAAAAAGTGGGAGTGGGTGGGTAGGGGAGTGGAGGGGGGGAGGTATGGGGGACTTTTGGGATAGCATTGGAAATTTAAATGAGGAAAATACCTAATTAAAAAAAAAAAGAAAGCAGGTGGAGGAAGCCTAAAGCAGCACCCCTTCATGGTTTCTGCACCAGCCCCTGTTCTGGCTCTGAGTGAGTCTCTGTCTTGATGATCTTTGAGGATGAACAATGCCGTGGTAGCATAAGCCAAATAAACCACCTTCTTTGAAACTTGCTGGGAAGAAGGCATGGCACAGCAGTGGAGACCCTGACTAAGACAGTACTACTGCAGGTAGCTTTTTTATTTGAGGGCTGAAGGTC
The DNA here is from genome assembly GCF_978045245.1 of Mus caroli. Lineage (NCBI taxonomy): Eukaryota > Metazoa > Chordata > Mammalia > Rodentia > Muridae > Mus > Mus caroli. Next base: position 116,404,180 of record NW_028227268.1, on the reverse strand, counting down.
CAGACTTAGGTCCTCATGCTTGAGGCCAGACCCTCACTAAGCTGTCTTCCCAGCCCCATCCTTCTGTACTTTTCCTTTCTGCTTTCTCTTTTCTTTTCTCCATCATGCGTCTTTTTAAAAAATTAGCTGTGCCTGGCCTTGAGAGATGGTTCATCAGTTAAGCACACTGGCTGACCTTTCAGGAGACCTAGGTTCCAATCCTAACACCTACGTGGTGGCTCATCATCTTCTTTAACTTCAATTCCAGGGGAATCTGATGATCTCTTCCAAAGTCTGTGGGTACCAGGAATGCATGTGGTACACATACATACATGCCGATAAATACTCAAAAATATAAAATAACATCAATAAGCTGTCTACCAAATTTAGCTTTTTTGGTTCTAGGAATGGTCAAGATGGCCTTGCACTGATTCATTGAGAAGATTTAGTGGGATGTTGTTTTATTTGTTACTATATGAAATGATTTATAAAAATTTAAATTGCTTTCCTAAAGAAAAGGCTCTAAGAACTTGGGATCACAACCAAACCAAACCAAACCAAACCAAACCAAACCAAACCAAACCAAACCAAACCAAACCAAACCAGACCAGACCAGACCAGACCAAACCAAACCAAACTAAGACCATCTGAGTGGCTGTGGTGGTTTGAATAGGTATGGCTCCCATAGACTCATGTGTTTCAATATTTGACCTACCAGGAGTGCACTGTTAGGAGGTGTGGCCTAGTTGGAGGAACCGTGTCACTGGGGGGGATGGCTTTGAGGTCTCCTATGCTTAAGCTACATCCAGGGTGACACACAGTCTCCTTTTGCACACCTTTGAATCAAGATATAGAATCAGCCTCTTCTCCAGCACTATGTCTGCCTGCACACCACTATGTTTGCCATCATGACAACAATGGACTAAACCTCTGAAACTCTAAATCAGCCCCAATGAAGTGTTTTCCCTTTGTAAGGGTTGCCTTGGTCATGGTGTCTTTTCTAAGACAGTGTCAGAGTGTAGAAGGGAAAGAAGTTAGTCTCTAATGTAGCAGAGGAGAAAGGCTAAATTAGGAAACAGTAGTAGAGCTCTAGTACCCATGGGGCAGTGGTAAAAAGATCTCGAATTTGTGTGCAGGGTTCTAGAAGGGAAATGGAAAGGTGTGGTACCAATTACAAATTTGAGGGTATAATGGCTGCAGACATCTCATGTAACCTACTGATTTCAGATAAATAAACTGTCAGCAGGTTGAAACACACAGAAACCCAACAAAGACATATATAAACATCCAGAGAAGGCTTGCAAGCATTTTTTTTTGGGAGATGCTACAGTAACAAAGGAACAATGGATAAGATACTGTGGATTGTCCTCAGAACCCAGAGACCAGGAAGGAATATAAAATAATACAGAAATTATTTTTTTATTGAAAAAAAACCTTTCATACAATATAATCTGATCATACTGTCTCCTCTTCCCAAATCCTACTCACCCACTCACTCCAACCCTTCTTCATACCCTTTCTTTTTCTCTTTTTAAAAGCTAAACAAGAAAGCAAACTAACTAACTAATTGACTAACTAACTAACTAGACAAAAAAATCAAGAAGCATACACATACAGCCCACAAATATGGAAACCAAAATATACAAGCAAAAACCAGTAAGACAAATAACAAACAAACAAACAAAGCAATAAAGCAATCTGAGACAAAGAAAAATCTATAAAAATATCATTGAGTTTGTTTTGTGGTCTACTGCTGGGCATGGGCCTACCCTGAAGTGTGATTAATATACCCAGTGAGATATCACTGGGTAAAAACTACCTTTTCCTTCACATGAAGCAGGGGCCAACTGCAATAGGTTTTGGTTAGGGGTGGGAGCTAGGACCCCATTGGCTTGAACCTGGTCTGTCCTGGGCTTGCTGTCAGTCTTGTGAGTTCATGTGTGCATTAGTGTTGCTGCTTGCTAGGAGTCATCGTCTCCTTCAGTTCTTACAGTCTTTGCCTCCCCTTCTTCATGGGTCTCTGAGCCCTGAGAGGAGGGTTTGGTGAAAACATCCCATTTAAGATCGAGTGCTCTAAAATCTCTCATTCTTTGCACATAAAAAAAAACAAAAAACCAAAAAACATAAAATCTGCCAATTCATGATTTTACATCCAGGGGAAAAAATATCCTTCACAAATGAAAGTAACGTCAAGATGGCTCAGATGGTAGAACGCTAAAACAACGAAAGGAATGTGCCAGTCTGCTCCATGAGAATGCTAAGGACAGCTATGCAGACAGAGGGGAAACCTGACTAGAGGAAACAGAGTGTCAGGAAATGAGGGTGGGGCCACCAGAACCATCGGTGCCTATGGAAATAGGATTGTTTTTCCCTTAACACAGTATACTTGTTGTCAAGCATAGTGTTGCCTGACAGAGTTGCCAGCAGACGTAGGTACAATTACCTTATTCATTTGTGTGTGTGTGTGTGTGTGTGTGTGAACAGGTGCACATCTTGTGTGAATGTGTATGCAGAAGCCGGAGGGCAACACATCTTTTTCCTCATGTACACCCATGCAGTCACCCACCGTTTTGTTGTTGTTGTTGTTGTTGTTGTTGTTTTTTGTGTTTTTTTTTTTGTCTTAGATGTTTGTGGTTGTTATTTTATTTTTGTTTTGAGACAGGATCTTTCACTAGTTTGCTTCTTGCCAAGCTGTCAAAGCTGGCTTGGCCACAAAGTCCCAGGAATCTGCCATCTTTGCTTCCCCGAGTACTGGGATTACAAGCACAGTGGCACAGTGCCTCACTCCCCCCTTCCTTCCTTCCTTCCTTCCTTCCTTCCTTCCTTCCTTCCTTCCTTCCTTCCTTCCTTCCTTCCTTCCTTCCTCCCTCCCTCCCTCCCTCCCTCCCTCCCTCTTTCTTTCTTTCTTTCTTTCTTTCTTTCTTTCTTTCTTTCTTTCTTTCTTTCTTTCTTTTCTTTCTTTCAGTTCAGGTCTTCATGCTTGCAATGCAAGCTTTAGCAACTGAATATCTTCCTAGACTCATTACAAAATAGTGGTGGGGTGGGTGGTAAGGAGTGTCTGCAATCACAGACATTCTACAGTCCTGCTGAGGTGGTAAAATATGGATTCTAAGTGAAGGGAAGTGGTAAGAATGCATTTTATAATCCCGAAGCCATTGCTACACAAATCCAGATGAAATCCAAACAAAACCAGAATGCATAACATGAGAGAGCAAATACAGGAGGGAAGGAAAACAACAACAACAACAACAACAGCAACAACAACAGCAACAACAACAAACCAAATAAAGAGGTAGATTTAAATTCAAACTTAGTGATGAGGATGTCAAATATAAGTGGCCTGAGCTACTTGCCTCACACTCATTATACAGATGAAAGGTTTTGCTGTGGCCTTCCTATGCGTGCCGAGGCCTGCTGCACGCACCTCCCTGCTTCTCCTGGAAGAGGTTTCCTGTCTCCATCCTCTTCCATCCTTTCCTTTGCTCCAATAGCCTATAACGTCTTCTTTCTTGTCTCTTTTTTTCCCCCCACATATGAGAGAAAGCCTGTGGCATTTGTCTTTCTTAGGTCGGCTTGCTCCACACAGTGTGCTGACCTCCTCTTCCATCATTTTCCTGCAAGGAGAGAATCTCATTGTTTATGTGGTATAAAAGGAGCACTTCATTCATTGATGGACACTCTGCTGATGCCTGTGCCTGGTGTGCAGGTGTGTTTGTTGTATGGTTGACGTTGATTTCTTCAGGAGTGGTATGTACCTGCATTGTATGGTGAATCTATTTTCAGGAACCTATTAAGTTTTCTATAATGTTTCTAGAAGTTTCTATTTCTGTCAGCCACACACAAATGTGCTCATTAGGGTACTCCAGAGGGAGAACTGAGAGAGTGAATGTGTGGGGCAGGAGAGGGAGGGAGGGAAGGAGGGGAAGCAAGGCAGGGAGAGAAGGAGGGAAGGGGAAGGGGAACAGAGGGAGGGGGTGGAGAGAGACAGAGACAGAGACAGAGACGGAGAGATTAGAGTGGCTCACAGGCTGCGGTCCTGGTGGAAAGGCCAGGAGTCTGGTACTTGTTCAGTCCACCTGCCTGGATGTCTCAGTCTCAGTCAATCTGGTGCGGAAGCGCTGGGGAATTCCTAGAGAGCTGCTGGTCTTCAGTTTGTGTTGGAATCCCAAGGAAGTGGGTTCTAACACAGGCGAAGGAATGCCTCTGCAATGGGGTAGATACCTTGGCAAGAAGTGTGAGGACAAGCAGGAGAAAAGCCAAATCTTCCTTCTTCCAGGTCCTTTTGTCTGGGCTACCACTACCAGGATGTGTGGCCCAGGCTTAGTGTGCATCATCTGATCTCAAATGATCCAGTCAAGAAAATCTCTGACAGGCGTGCCCAGGTGCTCAGAGTCAAGCTGACAACCAATGGCCATGGCAGCAGGGTCCTTTTACCCAGTGTCCTCATCAGCTGTCTACTCCCCCCTTTTATTGTCGTTCTTCATTAATAATAGCCATTCTGACTGGGGTTAAGGGGCTGTGTCTCTTTCGTCTTCTCTTGATAGAGTCTTTCTGTGTAGCTCAGGCTGCTCTTGAACCACTGACAGATGCAGGTATTGGGGTTTTTTTTTCTTTCCCTAGACAGTTACCAGGGATTTGTATGAGTTCTTTTAAGAACTGACTGTTTCCATATTTTCCATTGATTTATTGATTGGGTTATTTGTCCTTTCACTGATGGCCCTTTTTGGGTTCTTCATGTAATCTGGAATTAATGATGACTAGCAGGAAGGTCTTTCTTCGTGCTGTAGGCCCTCACTTGTTTATATTGATTGTTTCCTTGGTGGTGCCGTAGCTTTTTAATTCGATCCAGTTCTGTTTGTCGCTTCTTGCTTTTATTTCCTGAGCAATTGGAGTCCTATCCAGAAATCATTGCTTGGTAACCACACCAAGTAAATGACAGAGAATGTTTAGATAGACTTTTTTTTTTTAAAGAACTGTCTCAAATCTCTGTTATTTGGAAGGAACTTATTTCAAATGCCATGATACAGCGAGCCTGGAAGTAGAAAGCTAGAAAAATGCCACAGTGTGAAAACTGAATAGGAAGTGTGGAGTCTGTACTGTTACCAGGCAACATAGGCTGCAGAGCATAGAATATTACCGGGACAGAGAGCCACACTACCTAATTGAAAAGGGTCAATAGAACAGGACTCTGAGTGTGAACTCACTTAAAATTACAGAAATTAAAACCATGTGGGCAAAATTACAAACAACAGTCCTGTGATAATTATGGGATATTTCAACATGCCTCTCTCAGCAACTTACAGAGCAGACAAAAAGGCAGCAAGAACACAGAAAAATTAAGTTCTCTAACCAATTGCATCTAATGGATGTAGAAAATATTACACCATAGAGCAGGAACAGTCTTTTCTAATAAACAGGGACTACTCACTCTAATAGATACACTGAACCAAAATTAAACGTTAATGTATTAGGTAAAACTAAAACTGCACGGTACATTCTAGATATAATGGAATTGAAACAGAAATCAGAAACAGAGGGAGAGAAATCTCCAAATACCTGGAAATTAAACTGTATCTTCTTAAGCCACCTGTGAGCCCCGGGGAAAGTCTGGGGCAGGGCAGGAAACAGTCTAAATGGAATAAGAAGAAAAACATAGAAATATGCAGGATGCAGCTATCCTAGTAAATGAAGAAAGTTTTATTCCATAAATGCTTGTATTGAAAAAGGAGATAGGGCTAGAGAGATGGGTTAGTAGTTAAGAGCATCGGCTGATCTTGCAGAGGACCAGCCTTAGGCTTCTCAGCCCCCATGTAGCCCTTCACAACCTTCTGTAGTGTTCTGACTTCCAAGGGCACTGCATGCATGTGGTGCACAGGCACACATGCAGACAAAACACTCAGACACACAGAATAATCAAATCTTTAAAAAGTACAATCCCAAATCTATATTCAACCTTTCATATTAGGAAACTAGGAAAGGGTGAAGAAAAAGTAAATCATTTTCCAAATTGACATTTGCAAAATTGTGGTCTTATTTTTTTAATTTATAATGTCTACATTCTTTTTGCTAATACTCAGAAGAATCCCAGAATTTATTAATGAGTACAGGAAGAATGCAAAATGCATTAGGGATTATTTAAAAATAATTTCATCCATTTTGAAAGAGATGCCTTCTTTATGATGACCTGTTGGGAGGCATCTGAAGTAGATTGCTCCTTTAAGTTAAGCAATGCTTTGCTTCTAATTATTTAACAATTAAAAATAGGAATCACATGTGCTCTGACTTGTGTAGTATTAGTTTTAAGTGGAACATGGTGAGCTGTGGGCTAGAGCACAAGTCCAATCTTCTTCTTAAAGACATGATGTTTTGTCTTTCATCTTGGAGGACAAGGAGTTGAAGAGTGGGAGTAAATGGGAACAGATGAGCATGGTTGTATTTGCAGAAGGATCTTTTTAAAAGCACTGTAATAAACTTTGTAGTTATAAAAGGACATAGACAATTCTTTCTTCCTTTCTTTCTTTCTCTCTTTCTTTTTTTGAGCAGTGCATGACCACCTTTTTTCTTTCTTTTTTTAATTAGATATTTTCTTCATTTACATTTCAAATGATATCCCCAAAGCCCACTATACCCTCCCCCGCCCTGCTTCCCAAGCCACCCACTCCCACTTCCTTGCCCTGGCATTCCTCTGTACTGGAGCACATGATCTTCGCAAGACCAAGGGCCTCTCCTCCCATTGATGGCCAACTAGGCCATCCTCTGCTACATATGAAACTAGAGACACAGCTCTGGGGAGGGGGAGTACTGGTTAGCTCATGTTGTTGTTCCTCCTATAGGGTAGCAGACCCCTTTAACTCCTTGGGTACTTTCTCTAGCTCCTTCATTAGGGGCCCTGTGTTCCATCCAATAGATGACTGTGAGCATCCATTTCTGTATTTGCCAGGCGCTGGCATAGCCTCACAAGAGAGAGCTATGTCAGGGTCCTGTCAGCAAACTCTTTCTGGCATATGCAATAGTGTCTGGGTTTGGTGGTTGTATATGGGATGGATCCCCAGGTGGGTTTGTCTCTGGATGATCCTTCCTTCCATCTTAGCTCCGAACTTTGTCTCTGTAACTCCAAGGGTATTTTGTTCTCCGTTCTAAGAAGGAACAAAGTATCCACACTTTGGTCTCCCTTCTTGAATTTCATGAATTTTGCAAATTGTATCTTGGATATTCTAAGTTTCTGGGCTAATATCCATTTATCAGTGAGTGCATATCATGTGTGTTCTTTTGTGATTGGGTTACCTCACTCAGGATGATATCCTCCAGATGCATCCATTTGCTTAAGAATTTCATGAATTCATTGTTTTTAATAGCTGAGTAGTACTCCATTGTGTAAATGTACCACATTTTCTGTATCCATTCTTCTGTTGAGGGACATCTGGGTTCTTTCCAACTTCTGGCTATTATAAATAACGCTGCTATGAATATAGTGGAGCATGTGTCCTTCTTACCAGTTGGAACATCTTCTGGGTATATGCCTAGGAGAGGTATTGCTGGATCTTCTGGTAGTACTATGTCCAATTTTCTGAGGAACTGCCAGACTGATTTCCAGAGTGGCTATACCAGCTTGCAATCCCACTAGCAATGGAGGAGTGTTCCTCTTTCTCCATATCCTTGCCAGCATCTGCTGTCACCTGAATTTTTGAACATAGCTATTCTGATTTGTGTGAGGTGGAATTTCAGGGTTGTTTTGATTTGCATTTCTCTGATGATTAAGGATGTTGAACATTTTTTCAGGTGCTTCTCAGCCATTCCTCAGTTGAGAATTCTTTGTTTAGCTCTGTACCCCATTTTTTAATAGGGTTATTTGATTTTCTGGAGTTCATCTTCTTGAGTTCTTTACATATATTGGATATTAGTCCCCTATCTGATTTAGGATTGGTAAAGATCCTTTTCCAATCTGTTGGTGGCCTTTTTGTCTTATTGACAGTGTCTTTTGCCTTAGAAGCTTTGCAATTTGTTTGTTTGTTTGTTTGTTTGTTTGTTTGTTTTTCGATACAGGGTTTCTCTGTATAGCCCTAGCTGTCCTGGAACTCACTTTGTGAAGCTTTGCAATTTTATGAGGTCCCACTTGTTGATTCTTGATCTTACAGCACAAGCCATTGCTGTTCTGTTCAGGAATTTTCCCCTGTGCCCATATCTTTGAGGCTTTTCCCCACGTTCTCCTCTATAAGTTTAAGGGTCTCTGGTTTTATGTGGAGTTCCTTGATCCATTTAGTCTTGAACTTAGTACAAGGAGATAAAAATGAATCAATTCTTCTACATGCCAACCGCCAGTTGTGCCAGCACCATTTGTTGAAAATGCTGTCTTTTTTTCCACTGGATTGTTTTAGCTTCTTGTGAAAGATCAAGTGACCATAGGTGTGTAGGTTCATTTCTGGGTCTTCAATTCTATCCCATTGGTCTACCTGTCTGTTGCTGTACCAGTACCATGCAGTTTTTTGTTGTTGTTTTTTTTTTTTTTATCACAATTGCTCTGTAGTATAGCTTGAGGTCAGACATGGTGATTCCACCAGAGGTTCTTTTATCATTGAGAATAGATTTTGCTATCCTAGGTTTTTTGTTATTCCAGATGAATTTGTAAATTGCCCTTTCTAATTCTGTGAAGAATTGAGTTGGAATTTTGATGGAGATTGCATTGAATCTGTAGATTGCTTTTGGCAAGATAGCTATTTTTACTATATTGATCCTGCCAATCCATGAGCATGGGAGATCTTTCCATCTTCTGAGATCTTCTTTAATTTCTTTCTTCAGAGACTTGAGGTTCTTATCATACAGATCTTTCACTTCCTTAGAGTCACGCCAAGGTATTTTATATTATTTGTGGCTATTGTGAAGGGTGTTGTTTTCCTAATTTCTTTCTCAGCCTGTTTATCCTTTGTGTAGAGAAAGGCCACTGATTTGTTTGAGTTAATTTTATATCCAGCTACTTCACTGAAGCTGTTTATCAGGTTTTGGAGTTCTCTGGTGGAATTTTTAGGATCACTTATATATACTATCATATCATCTGCAAATAGTGATATTTTCACTTCTTCCTTTAAAGAGGTGTTTTCCTTTAAAGAAATTTCAAAACCAAAACCAAAGGAATAATACATATGACAATTCTCTCAAAGGGAATAACAATACCCACCATGATAATTAGCACATATTATCAACATATCCACATAGTCTGATACTTCAAAAGGGAACAGTAGACCTTGTCTCAGCTCATTTTTGTTTCACTTATTTTTTAATAGTAAATAAAGTCAGAGATGTTCTTAAACTAACTTTAAAAATTGTAGAAAATTAAAAACTCAGGGTCAAGCAAAATCCAGCAGTTGGTGTGAACTTTGGTCCTGGATGAGGCGGTGAGTCACATCTTTCTCAGCATACTGATGTCTGCAACTTAAAGGGCTCAGGGATACATGGGACACCCCCTGCAGTGTGATGAATCAAGTGGTCACGTCCAGTGCCTAGGTGAATTGCATAGCTTCCTTTGGGGTTTTCCAGAAGGATGGCATGGGTGGCTTACACATGGATCTCTCTCAGGTTTTCAGAGTCAGTGTCTACGATCAAGGTAGAGAAAGGGTAGAAGCACACTTCCTGGAGTGCACACTCACTTCTTGCTGTGTCTTCTTCACACGAAGGAGAAAGAATCCTATGAAGTGTTTTCCTCTTCATAAGAGGACACTAACTCCATCATGGGGACCTCATTCTTATAACCCATGTCCTCCCTTACCATTAAGTGGGCATAGGAGAATCAATATCTAGATGCAAAGGAAAATGTTTCAATGGTCATAGAGCACAGACTCAAGACATTTGTTTTATGAAAATTATTGATATGTAAATGCATGCATTAGCTAGGACTGCCATGCAAACTCACCATACACCTGGGTCACAATTGAGCAATTCATTCATTCACAGATCAATATTCCTGTTCTGGGTCTAGATGAGAAGATTCTCTGATCTCACTTAACTTCTGTGGTTCTGCATGGGCTATCTTATCATGGTTTTGTAGCCTCAGCCTGGGGACAGTAGGCCACTCTGATGATGACAGGTTTGCCCAAGGGTAGAGATAACCTAGTATGTAAGATCAATAAGGAATCTGTGAGGGTTGAAGCAGCAGACCTGGAGGGAGTTTTGCTTTTTGGTCCAGGCAGGGGATCGCCCTGCCTTCTTCAAGAAAAGGCCCCACTGCATCCTGGAGCTTCAGTTGCAATGCCTGGAACATAGAAGCTAGACAGCAGAGTAATTTGCTTTGCAAGACAAGAGTTCGAGGGGTGAGCAGGGCAGAGAATGAGATAGCATTCGTCAGAAAGTGTGTTCTGAGCATTTAGATAGAGATTTGTAGTAAGGGAGGGAAAAGGACATGAAGAAACAGCATGGGTAGGGGCCAGTAGGCAGCAGACAGTTGAGGCAGGGACCCAGGGGAAGTTGTGGCATAGAAGCTCAATGAAGTTGACCAACTTTTTCGCTCACTCATTGAGGTCTTGGAATGCTGCCCCTCCTGCTCATCTTTTCCTTGCAACTCCAAACCTTCTATGACTGCCAATGTGGATGTGAGGATCTGCCCCTCCCTTTGGGGAACACCACTGGGGGTCATGTTTGAGCTTTTGATTGATGCTCAGGTCTCCACTGTGGGGTAACATCACCCCCATGGGGACTTTGACCTTCGGCTTCTTTCTACTTGTCTCCTCTTTCTCTGGTGGTTTTCCCCAACAATCATCCTACATTTTGGTTCTTACTACAGAGACAGAGGTTTCCTCAGGACCCACTCTGGTAGGACAGCACCTCCCCAGAATATTGTGAGGATGAATCCAGGAGGGATTTGTATGGCACTGAACTGCCTGTGCAGGTGGATGCCTTAGAGTGGACAGGCAAATACTTGGAGGGGGTGTGCATCAAGGAGTAATGTCTCTCCAGTAACCGAGGGACACTGAGGGCCCATGGCTTCGTATCTCAGGTGGGAAGAACAAGGGTCCAGTGATTTTCTTTGTTCCCAGACTCAGTAGATTGGAGAGGTGAGGCCTGGCAGTCGAGCAACATTGCAGGAGCCTGCAGAGTGCAGGGGAGCCAGAATTAGGCTGCAGGTGGCCACAGAACGAAGGCCAAATGCAACACGGGGATGTTAAAAAATACGCACTTAATTGCCACAGAAAGTGCTAGAGAATCGGAACTATATTTGGATTGGAACGGCTTATTGGCAAAATATTGCGGCAGATGCTGGAAGGGCGCTTAATTGGAGGAGGCTGCCTGCGCAGAGCCCAGAGATTCTGCAATTGTCAGATGCAATTTCAGTTTTGCAAAATATAGCATCTTTTAAAAGGTTGAGGGCCCCCATAGAAGCTGTTTATAGTTGTGAGAGGGGCATTTTTCTTCTCAAAATAATTTGAAATGCTCTCTAATGACTGAAAGGGAAAATAATGGTTTCTCGCAAGGGGTGTGTGTGAAGGAAAAGACTTTCTAAGCAACTCTGTGCTCCGTGCCATTATTTCCTTTACCCTTCACAGTGAAACCTCTGAAAATTAAATAATCTTCTTTCCCTTTCAAAGTAAACTAGGCATCCCGGAGAGTCAGTGAAGAGAATTGATTCCATCTTGTCTAATGAGGACGCCACGCTGAACTTGAGACAACATTCGGTCAGCATGAGGGCATTGCAATCTGCCCATCCCTCTTCTTTGAGAGTCCCCTCACCCCATGCATTGACCCCAGTGATTTTTTTTTCTGGACCATGATCCCAGCTACAGTTGGCTGGACAACTGGAAGGTCACCTGTTCATAAGTGCCCTCTGTTGTCTTCTGGGGGTACAGAGGGAAGAGACAGATGCCGGTGTAGACTCCTGGAGGGTGATATAAGCTGCAGGCTGAGCGGTCCTCTTTAGTTCTCTGTGTATCCTGAGAAACACAGTAAAATACAGGCTGCAGAGAGAAAAAATCCTCAAAAACACATCTACAGAAGGCAGTCAAGAAGCCCAGAGGGCAGAGGGAGCCTCTGGTTCATATTGCCACTTCTTGGCAGACCCGGTCCATCCCTAGGATGTGACGGAGTCTTCTCTTGGGTCCTCTGGAATACAAGCAAATAAAAAAATGCCTTACTTCTTTAAATACTTGCTCCTATACTTGTTTGTGTTGGGTTCTAGAACTCTCCAAAGACATTATTAATGAAGCCATACATCTCTCAGCAATGGGGCTGCAGTCAAGAGCTTCAGAAGAGATTGCGAGATGAGCCGCCATGTGTCTCCTCAGGAGGTGGAGCACCCAAACTGTCTCCCCTCAAGCTGTATTGGCTCCCACAGCAGTCTTTGGGAAGATAAAACAGGACACGGCCGCCAGATGGAAGCGTGTGAGCTAGCAGCAGGCCCTCCTCATGTCCCAGTAAAAATACATGCCCAACAAACCACAGACTTGACACGTGCCCCTTCCAGGATGTTGGGCGACTGACTATTCTGGGTGCTTGCAATGTTAAACTACACCGAATCTAGCTCTTAGGTTTCTATGAAGCCCACCTTGTTGACTCGTGTTGAAGTTGTTTTTCTGGGACTCCCACCCAGAGCCGTGACTCAAGGTCAGGGGCCTTTGACACTCTCACTGTTCTGCAGGAAGTCCTGGGTGCTGGTCAAGTCCTGATCTTAATGGTGCCTCCAGAGCTGGTCAGCAAGCCTGTGGTATCCTCTCTGTCTGTAACAAGTTGTTAACTGTCATGGTCACTGCTGGCTGCTCTTGCCTGTTTGAGACCACAGTGGAGATCTAACAGGATGTACAGGAGTATGTATATCACAGCCTCTGAGTTAAAAATAGCAATAAAAATGATCAGCACAGAAGAGTCTAGGCCAAGGAAGCATTCCAGTAGAGGACGGCCAGAGCTGTTCTCTTCTTCTCAGACTTCGGGGGAGGAGCGCCAGAAAGGACCCTGGAGAGAGGGGCACACATACAGGGCTCAGGACACAGGAGTGGTACTCAGGAGAGCAGAGCAGGTTTTTTCTCCTAAGTGAATGGACCGAAGCCTTTTCCTCAAGTGGTCAGTTTCCTATTAGCTTCTGCTGCCCTACTCCTTCAGTAATGAAGCCCACAGGGACAGGAAGCCCTTTGGATTATTTATGATTGGCCCCGTTCCTTCCCTTCCTGCTTCATTTCTCCCAGACCAAGGAAACCACAGGGTGCACTACATCCTGACCACACAGTGGTGACTGCTTTTGGGGCATGCATCAGGGACCCCTCGTGTCCAGCTGCTTTTGATCCTCATAATCCCCTGAGAGTCATCATTAAGGGTGGATAGTGATCTCCCCTATACTCTGTAATGGTTCTTCTGGACCCTTTCTACTTGTCTGTAGAAGGGAGTCAAAACCAGGAGTGGAGGGGGTGGAGCGTGACTCAGTTCTGTGTCATTCTATGAAGTCTATGGGCTTTAGATAGCATCAGTGAAGTCGAATTATAAGAATGCAGAAATTGTGCCAGCACTTTCCCTACGGCCCCGTTTGATAAGCACGACTTTCCTCTTCACGGCCTACCCTAAGCCTTGGTAACCACTAGTTGGTTCCTATCAAGAACTATGTATGTCTATCTAAAAATACAAATGGTATGTTTACATTATATACTATCATTAAATATTATAAAAATGCCACAGTACAGGATGTAACCTGGACAGTTGCCTTTCTCATTCAGTGGAATACCCTGGGATCTTCCCTATTGGCTACAAGTACCAGGATTCTATTTTTTCTTTACTGAGTAGTATTCTATGGTAGGTATGGATCATATTATGTGTTATAGTTCACCTGTTGAAGTACAGTTTGTTCATTTTTTGTTTTTTCATAATACCAGTGAGGTGAAGCCCTCCTGCCCCCTCCAGCTCTGCCTCTGTGTGTGTCTGTACGTGTACGTGTGTACATATGCTTAAGAGGTTTTGTGTTACAAATGTGTGTTCGTTAAGAAAATTGGACATAGTACTACCGGAGGATCCAGCAATACCTCTCCTGGGCATATATCCAGAAGATGTCCCAACCGGTAAAAAGGACACATGCTCCACTATGTTCATAGCAGCCCTATTTATAATAGCCAGAAGCTGGAAAGAACCCAGATGTCCCTCAACAGAGGAATGGATACAGAGATTATGGTACATTTACACAATGGAGTACTACTCAGCTATTAAAAAGAATGAATTTATGAAATTCATAGCCAAATGGATGGACCTGGAGGGCATCATCTTGAGTGAAGTAACACAATCACAAAAGAACTCACACAATATGTATTCACTGATAAGTGGATATTAGCCCAAAACTTAGGATACCCAAGATATAAGATACAATTTACTAAACGCATGAAACTCAAGAAGAATGAAGACCAAAGTGTGGACACTGTGCCCCTTCTTAGAATTGGGAACAAAACACCCAGGGAAGGAGTTACAGAGACAAAGTTCGTAGCTGTGATGAAAGGATGGACCATTTAGAGACTGCCGTATCCAGGGATCCTTCCCATAAGCAGCTTCTAAACGCTGACACCATTGCATACACTAGCAAGATTTTGCTGAAAGGACCCAAATATAGCTGTCTCTTGTGAGACGATGCCGGGGCCTAGCAAACACAGGAGTGGATGTTCACAGTCAGCTATTGGATGTATCACAGGGCTCCCTATGCAGAAGCTAGAGAAAGTACCCAAGGAGCTAAAGGGATCTGCAACCCTATTGTTGGAACAACATGATGTACTAACCAGAACCCCGGAGCTCTTGTCTCTAGCTGCATATGTATCGAAAGATGGCCTAGTCGGCCATCATTAGAAAGAGAGGCCCATTGGACTTGCAAACTTTATATGCCCCAATATAGGGGAATGCCAGGGCCAAAAGAATGGGAATGGGTGGGTAGGGAAGTGGGGGGTGCTATGGGGGACTTTTGGGATAGCATTGGAAATGTAACTGAGGAAAATATGTAATAAAAATATTAAAAATTAAAAAAAAAGAAAATACCAATATATCTTCCAGGCTGTCTCTCTTATTTTACTGTTTTGGTTCTCACTAGTAACCCGAGAGATCCGCTTTGAGTCCCGCCTACACTGGTGTGCACCACCTTTTCATTCTTGGCTGTTTAGCAAGGTGTGACATGGCATGGCATTGCTGCTCTGGGTCTCCAGCACTGGGCAAGGGCACTTGAAGAGATGGTTTGGGCTTGGTTGCCCTTTGGCTTCCTAGAAGTTCATTTCTTCTGCCCATTTTCTCCTGCTGAGCCAAGAGGTTTCTTTATGTAATCTAGACACTAGTTTTTGTTAGATGCAGGTTTTCAAAGTCTTTCCCTCTTCCAGGCTTGTAGCCTATCTTTAATCCACTTGACAGTCCTTTGTGAAGCTAAAGTCTTCAATTTTATTAAAGCTTATGAAACTCATTTTCTGTTATGAACAGTAATTTTGGTGCCAAGTCTAAGAACTCTGGGATAAACCCTAGACAATGACTTTCTTATGCGTGTGTACGTGCATGTGTGTTGGTGGGTATTAAACGTAGGCTTCATGCACATTAGGGAGGCACCCTCCCCTGGAGTACACTTTACATGTGCTATGTTTGAATGTAACTGAGGCCTGCACTGATTACAGGTACGGGATGAAAGATGTGGTTTCCCTGTCCTAGGTATAGGTGTGGAGTTACCCTGGCAGTATCTCAGGACAGCACTATCCTTCCTCATCTGAACTGTTGGGAGTTGGCTGTACTTAGGAGTATTCTGCTCTGCTCATCGATCTATGTGTCCTCTTGCCAAGACCACATTTTCATTAGTGTCTTAAGTCTGGAATCGTTCATGTAGAGTGACTCCTAATGCTTTATTCTTATTAAAATTCCGTTTTCTTAGTCTTATTCTACATTTTAGGATAATCTTGCCCACATTTACAAATAGCATTTCTGAGATTTTAAAATTACACTAAACCTCCTCACCTAGAGAAGCAATTTTCTAACTATATTTAGTTTTCTAATACAAAACAATGTGTGTCTCACTTCCACTGACAACGTAAAACAGTTGTTTATCATTTTGCCTACCAACGTAACCATCTCTCTATTTAGCTGTTTACCCATCTTATGTTCAGAAGGTGAAGTTTGACATAAATTGTGAATCAGAACATTCCAGCCTTGAATAATCCACCATGTGTGCCATTGCATAAGATTCAATATTTGCCCCAGGTTCTTATTTGAGATAATTTTTATTCAACCAGATATCCCAATATTAGGTGTATCATCTAGTAGGTTTCAAAAAATACAAACATTTGTGACACACAACTTGGCTTTAATATCTCTTTAAGGCTGGTTCCCAATGTTTCCTCCTCGGGGCAAATGAAGTTCTGATTTGTTTCCCACCCCAGAACAGCCCTTTCAACTTCTAGTGCTGCATGTGGATTTAATTGCATCAGAGATACTCTTTTTGTTTATTAGATGTTTTCTTCATTTACATTTCAAATGCTATCCCCTTTCCTAGTTTCCTCTCTGAAAATCCCCTATACCCAACCCCCTGTCCCTGTTCCCCAACCCCCCCCCCCCTCCCACACACATACTTCCTGGCCCTGGCATTCCCCTACACTGGGGCATAGAATCTTCACAAGACCAAGGGCCTTTCCTTCCATTGATGACCGACTAAGCCATCCTCAGCTACATATGCAGTTACAGACACAAATTCTGGGAGTACTGGTTAGTTCATTTTGTTGTTTCTCCTATAGGGCTGCAAACCCCTTCAGTTCCTTGGGTACTTTCTCTAGCTCCTTCACTGGGGACCCTGTGTTCCATCCAACAGATGACTATGAGCACCCATTTCTGTATTTGCCAGGCGCTGGCATAGCCTCACAGGAGACAGCTATATCAGGATCCTGTCAGCAAAATCTTGTTGGTATATGCAAAAGTGTCTGGGTTTGGTGGTTGTTTATGGGATGGATCCACAGGTGGGGTAGTCTCTGGATATTCCTTCCTTCAGTCTCACCTCAGAACTTTGTCTCTGTAACTCCTTCCACCAGTATTTTGTTCCCCCTTCTAAGAAGGAACAAAGTATCCACACTTTAGTCTCCCTTCTTCTTGAGTTTCATGAATTTTGCAAATTGTATCTTGGGTATCTAAGTTTCTAGGCTAATACCCACTTATCAGTGAGTGCATATCCTGTGTGTTCTTTTGTGATTGGGTTACCTCACTCAGGATGATATCCTCCAGATCCATCCGTATGCCTAAGAATTTTATAAATTCGTTGTTTTTAATTGCTGAGTAGTACTCCATTGTATAAATGTACCACATTTTCTGTATTCATTCCTCTATTGAGGGACATCTAGGTTCTTTCCAGGTTCTGGCTATTATAAATAAGGCTGCTATGAACATAGTGGAGCACGTGTCCTTATTACCAGTTGTAACATCTTCTGGATATATGCCCAGGAGAGATATTGCTGGATCCTCCGGTAGTACTATGTCCAATTTTCTGAGGAACCGCCAGATTGATTTCCAGAGTGGTTGTACCAGCTTGCAGTCCAACCAGCAATGGAGAAGTGTTCCTCTTTCTCCACATCCTTACCAGCATCTGCTGTCACCTGAATTTTTGAACTTAGTCATTCTGATTTGTGTGAGGTAGAATCTCAGGGTTGTTTTGATTTGCATTTCCCTGATGATTAAAGATGTTGAGCTGGGCGTGGTGGCACATGCCTTTAATCCCAGTACTTGGGAGGTAAAGGCAGGCAGATTTCTGAGTTCGAGGCCAGCCTGGTCTACAAAGTTGAGTTCCAGGACAGCCAGGGTTATACAGAGAAACCCTGTCTCGAAAACAAAAACAAAAACAAAAACAAAAACAAACAAACAAACAAACAAACAAACAAAGGATTTTGAACATTTTTTTTCAGGTGCTTTTTAGCCATTTGGTATTCCTCAGTTGAGAATTCTTTGTTTAACCCATTTTTTTTAATAGGGTTATTTGGTTTTTGGAATCCAACTTCTTGAGTTCTTTATATATATATATGTGTGTGTGTGTATATATGTATATGTATATATATATATATATATATATATATATATATATATATATATGTATACGCATACACACACACATACACACACATACACACACATACACACACACACACACACACACACATTGGATATTAGTCACCTATTGGTTTTAGGATTGGTAAAGAACTTTTCCCAATCTGTTGGTGGCCCTTTTGTCCTTTGCCTTACAAAAGCTTTGCAATTTTATGAGGTCCCATTTATTGATTCTTGATCTTACAGCACAAGCCATTGCTGTTCTGTTCAGGAATTTCTCCTCTGTGCCCATATCTTCGAGGCTCTTCCCTACTTTCTCCTCTATAAGTTTAAGGGTCTCTGGTTTTATGTGGAGTTCCTTGATCCACTGAGACCTGAGCTTTGTACATGGAGATAAGAATGGATCAATTTCCATTCTTCTATATGATAACAGCCAGTTGAGTCAGCACCATTTGTTGAAAATGCTGTCTTTTTTCCACTGGATGGTTTTAGCTCCCTTGTCAAAGATCAAGTTACCATAGGTGTGTGGGTTCATCTCTGGGTCTTCAATTCTATTCCATTGATTTACCAGTCTGTCGCTGTACCAGTACCATGCAGTTTTTATTACAACTGCTCTGTAGTACAGCTTGAGGTCAGGCATGGTGATTCCACCAGAGGTTCTTTTATTGTTGAGAATAGTTTTTGCTATCCTAGGTTTTTTGTTATTCCAGATGAATTTGCAAATTTTTCTTTCTAACTCTGTGAAGAATTGAATTGGAATTTTGATGGAGATTGCACTGAATCTGTAGATTGCTTTCGGCAAGATAGCTATTTTTACTATATTAATCCTGCCAATCCATGAGCAGGAGATCTTCAATTTCTTTCTTCAGAGACCTGAAGTTCTTACCATACAGATTTTTCACTTCCTTAGATACAGTCACACCAAGGTATTTTATATTATTTGTGACTATTGTGAAGGGTGTTGTTTCCCTAATTTCCTTCTCAACCTGTTTATCCTTTGTGTAGAGAAAGGCCACTGATTTGTTTGAGTTAATTTTATATTCAGCTACTGCACTGAAGCTGTTTATCAGGTTTAGGAGTTATCTAGTGGAATTTTAGGGTCACTTATATATACTATCATATCATCTGCAAATAGTGATATTTTGACTTCTTTCTTTCCAATTTGTATCCCCTTGATCTCCTTTTGTTGTCAAATTGCTCTGGCTAGGACTTCAATAGGTATATTGAATAGGTAGGGAGAAAGTGGGCAGCCTTGTTTAGTCCCTGATTTTAGTGGGATTGCTCCACGTTTCTCTGCATTTAGTTTGATGTTGGCTACTGGTTTGCTGTATATTGCTTTTATTATGTTTAGGTATGGTCCTGATCTTTGAATACTCTTGAATTCCTAATATTTCCAATACTCTTATCATGAAGGGATGTTGGATTTTTTCAAATGCTTTCTCAGCATCTAAAGAGATGATCATGTGGTTTTTGTCTTTGAGTTTGTTTGTATAGTGGATCACATTGATGGATTTCTGCATATTAAACCATCCCTGCATCCCTGGGATAAAGCTTACTTGGTCAGGATGGATGATCGTTTTGATGTGTTCTTAGATTCAGTTTTCGAGAACTTTATTGAGTATTTTTGCATCGATATTTATAAGGGAAATTGGTCTGAAGATCTCTTTCTTTGTTGGGTCTTTGTGTGGTTTAGGTATCAGAGTAATTGTGGCTTCATAGAATGAATTGGGTAGAGTACCTTCTGTTTCTATTTTTTGGAATAGTTTTAGAAGAATTGGAATTAGGTCTTCTTTGAAGGTCTGATAGAACTCTGCACTAAACCCATCTCTTCCTGGGCTTTTTTTTTTTTTTTTGTCGGGAGACTATTAATGGCTTCTTCTATTTTTTTTAGGGGATATGGGGCTGTTTAGATTGTTAATCTGATTCTGATTTAACTTTTGTACCTGGTATCTGTCTAGAAAATTGTTCATTTCCTCCAGGTTTTCCAGTTTTGTTGAGTATAGGCTTTTGTAGTAGGATCTGATGATGTTTTGGATTTCCTCAGGTTCTGTTGTTATGTCTTCCTTTTCATTTCTGATTTTGTTAGTTAGGATACTGTCCCTGTGCCCTCTAGTGAATCTGGCTAAGGGTTTATCTTCTATCTTGTTGATTTTCTCAAAGAACCAACTCCTGGTTTGGTTGATTCTTTGTGTAGTTCTTTTTGTTTCCATTTGGTTGATTTCAGCCCTGAGTTTGATTATTTCCTGCTGTCTACTCCTGTTGGGTGAATTTGCTTCCTTTTGTTTTAGAGCTTTTAGGTGTGTTGTCAAGCTGCTCTTCTATGCTCTCTGCAGTCTCTTTTTGGAGTCACTCAGAGCTATGAATTTTCCTCTTAGGACTGCTTTCTTTGTGTCCCATAAGTTTGGGTATGTTGTGGCTTCATTTTCTTTAAACTCTAAAAAGTCTTTAATTTCTTTCTTTATTTCTTCCTTGACCAACTTATCATTGAGTAGAGTGTTGTTCAGCTTCCACATGAATGTTGACTTTCCATTATTTATGTTGTTATTGAAGATCAGCCTTAGTCCGTGGTGGTGCATTCTATCTTAGTCTGATAGAATGCATGGGATTATTTTAATACTTTTGGAGATACTGTTTTTTTAAAGAACATTTACTAAATATTCTCCTGATATTATCCCATTTTGCTTCATGTATAAATAATTATTTTCCTTTTTATTATTAATTCAAAATTTTTATTTATTTTTTTTTGAGGATTTCATACATGAGTACTGTTTTTTATCATTTCCACTTGACTTCTCCTCCCTCCAACTCCTTCCATGGCCACACTCTCTCAGATTTGTAACCTCTTCTTTAATTATTCACATATATGTGTGCTTATCTATCCTGCTGAGTCTATTTAGTGTTGCTTATGGACTGGTGTTTAGGGCTTACGACTGACATTGGATAGCCTGTCAGGAGGCTAGGCTAGCCCCTCAGGAGGCTAGCCCCTGCTTATTCTATTGGGTGGATGCACTATATTTTGTCTGTTTATCTCTTTAGAAAGTACTTTTTGTTTCTTTCTCTGCCCTGACATCATGCCTTATATGAATAATGCTGTCATGAGGTCTCAAAAAATATTCAGCCAATATTTAACTCCTTATATAATAATAAACAAGGGCATGAATCTCATTGGTACTCACATTTGTTCTCCTTTTAATAAATGGTCAAATGACACATACACTGAAGCACTCTTTATTATTTTAGTGAACATCTGATTTGTAGATTTATACCACGTGTGTGTGTGTGTGCTCAGCTTTACTACAATACATATGGGTGGTGTCAAATCCTGGCCTGCAGTAATTGACACGATACTCCAGTTCTTCATTATCGTATTACTGTGACAGTTATGTTGATTGATGTTTAAATATTGAACCATTCTTGAAAATTTGAATTAAATACCAGCTGGTTACAGAGGATACATTTAAAAAAAATCAAATTTGCAAATTCTGTTTGACACTGCTTTGTTAAGAACTTTTGTATTTAGATGAAAGAGGATATTGCAGTATGCTTTGGGGGTTTGTTTGTGCGCTGGAAAGTGCTGAGAGTGGTCTCCTAATACGAACTGTGGAATGTCTGCTCTTATTTTCCTGAATAGTGATGTTAATTCCTTTTCAAATATTATTGAGAATTCTCCCACACAACCATGGGGGTCTGATGTTGCCTTTTTGGGACATTTTAAAATGAAAATTCCTTCAACACTTACAGGCTAATTAATGAGCTGTTTTATAACTGGATGGGTTGTCATACTTTGTGAGTTCTTTCAAGAACTGGTTCACTTCATCTCGTTTACAAACTTATACATATATGTGCATTATGTTAATATCGAGGTCTTCAGACTCTGCTTCCACACTCTATTTCATTTTGACAAGTTCTGTCTTCTTATTAGAGGCCCCTAAATTCTGCTGGTTCATTGAAGTTGTTTTTAGTTTCATTGGTTTTTCTGTTTTAAAATTATATATATATATATATATATATAATTTTATATATATATATTATAATTTTATAAATATATATATATATATTTGTTCATGAGTGTGTGTGCATTGTGTGCAAGTGAGCTAGTGTACCCCTGCCACAACACGCATGTTAAGGCTAGAAAATGACTTGCTGGAGTTGGTTCCTTCTTTTCACCACGTGGGGCTCAGGGATCAAACTCAGGTTTTCAGGCTTGGTGGCAAGGGCCCTTACTTGATCTTGCTGGCATTATTTTTTGTTTTTAACTTCATTGTTTTCTCTCCCCTGCTGTCTTAATTGGTTCCTATTCTCTGCTCTTATTGGGCTCACTTACTCTTCCTTTCTGTATAATGGGACTTAGGCTACCAGTGTCCCTGTCTCCTTCTGCTACTGTGTGCAGTTGGCACCCCAACAACACTTTCGCTGGGTGCCAGGGGTGGGGTTGTTGCTTGCAGTTTGTATTCAGTTCCACATCTTTCTCTTGAGCTTTCTTTGACCCATGGTTACTTTACAAGTAGCACGCTGTGTTATTTCCAAGTGTTTGGAGCAATGCCAGTCATCTTCCATGCCCTGATTTCCATTGCAGTTGGAGATTGTTCTCCACTCTGCAGATGAACGGTCAAGGACCAGAGAGGTCAAGCCATAATGTGAGTGTTAGAGGGGATATTGGATTTTAGTGGAAACCCATGGTTCACACACTTGACCACAGCATCCCAGCTAGTCTGGGAGGAGACCTGAATACCCACTTCTCCAGCGGAGGGTCATCCAGGAAGGATGCTCAAGGCGGAAGTTCATGAGCTGAGTTATTATCAAGCAGTGAGAAGTAAGGAGTCTGAGTGAAAAAGTCAGGTAGAGTAAAGAATATAGATCACTATTTTTACTTTTCAAAATCTAACCCAGCCTTTTCTCATCCTACAGACACAGAATGAATAGATGACATACAGCACCTGCCAAGCAGGAGAGAGAGAGAGAGAGAGAGAGAGAGAGAGAGAGAGAGAGAGAGAGAGAGAGAGAGAGAGAGAGAGAGAGAGAGAGAGAGGCGGGAAGGAAGAATGGCTTATTTGTTTATTTGTTTATTTATTTGTTTGTTTTTGGCCAAGTAGGAGAAACTTGGAGAAATCTTGAAGGTGAATATTTCAACCCAAGCAAAGATTGGACATGCTACTCAGAGTTAGGGGACAAGGGGGGTGTTAGATAACAGGAGGGTCATGGGAGAACCACCTTCCATTAATCTGTACCCAGGCTAGTTCCAGCCTGAGTCAGAAACTGGCTGGTCCAAGATGGCACTGGGAAAGGACATTGAACTAAAGGGACATAGTGCAGGTAGTAAAAATGAGTCAGGGAATAGAAAGTTGTTCAAATGGCCTCCTCTGTGTCTGCAAATGGTTTTGCAGTATTCCATCCTTCAGGGTACAGCCAACAGGGCTCCCGATGCCCCCTTGACTGCCTAGCTGGAAATCTTGTCTGAAACTGAAAGCAGGATAGTAAGGATCATTTTTCTCAAGTCCAAGAGGGATTTGCCTAGAGACAGAATGTCAGAATTCTCATTGTAGTCTGCATCCAGGAATGTGAGGAGGTCCTGAGCAGTGTGACACACAAGAATGAGAGAGCTATTATGTCCATTTTAGAAATATTCAATTGATGAGAGTGTGGCACACATGAAGGGACAGTCTGTGGCAGGATGAAGAGCTGGCCCTGGCCGGGGCAGGGATGGCCAGAAGGTCCTATAGGTAGGTATTTAGTTAAGTGTAGAGTGGGTTTCAGAAAAGCAGAGCAGTTAGACTGGTCCAGTATATTTTCTTATGTGACTGTGTAGGTAGAGGAACAACTTATTCAACCAGAAGGGGATGATCTTAAGGAGAAGGGGACATTGGTGTTGCAACTTGTTGCCACAGATGAAGTGATTGTTTCTGTGCATCCAGCTATGAAGACCTATGAAGTGAACGCAGGAATGCAGTCTGGAAAGTCAGGGCTTGGACCCTGTATGCAAGCTCTGTAGCACAAGAGGGAAGTAGTGAATACAGTCACCTTCTTGAAATGGCTACATTACCTGGTCATTGGAAGTGTCCTCCATATGGCTGGCAGGAACCATGAGGCAGGAGCTGCAAGAGAGGCCCTGGGGTGCACTGGGGAAAGGGCTACAACAGTCACCATTTGTGCTGGGGCCATGGGTGCGTTCATTGCTTCTTTGATTAAAGTGAATGGCAACCAGGGGGATTCTGATCCTCTGAGAAGGTCTCAGCCCCACAGTGACCCAGGAGACAGCCTCAGAGTGGCTCTCAGAGGTCTCCTCACAGAACAGAGAGATGTGGGAGGGAGTCTCATGATTAGGAAAGACCAGGCTGTGAGAGAGCAGTCTCCACCAAGTTAAGAAGTAATTAAACAAATGTTGAAAAGCAACTGTCTTGGCCTTAAAGACCAAGTATGTAGTGTTGCTTTGGGGGAAAGAATGAACACAAGGGGCACCTGACTTTGTGTTTATAGAGCTTATGTGTGAACAGTAATCCATACCTGTATGACCTGCATATTTTACTATATTGAAATTGTCAGAGGTTGAATTCTGCCCTCCCATAAATTTGCATGTTAAAATTCTAATTTCCAGAACCTCGTAATGTGCTCTTATTTGGAAGTAGAGCTGCTGCCGTTGTAATTAGCAGAGTCAGACTTCACTAGCTGTACTTAATAGGATGGACTTCTAATTCAGTATAATGGGAGCCCACATTAAGAGGGAAATTTGGACACATGCATACATAATGAGAATTCCATGTGAGGGTCGTGGTGACATTGCCACAAGCTAAGGAGCCACCAGAGGCTGGGGGAAGTAGGAACAGACTCCCTCACAGTCTTGGAAGGAGCTGATACCCTGACCTTGGACTTCTGGCCTCCAGCAACAGGAAATGATGGATGTCTGTTGTTTAGGCCACCCAGATCATGCTGTTCTGTCAAAGTAAATAAATATATCCTTAGCAAAAAATACCCAAGATACACCTGCCCTGTTAATGTCTGTCTGGAAGCTAAAATAGAGTCCTCAGTTTGGCACAGTTAAGCAAGAAGTTAATAAACCAACTATAGGTGACTGGGCATTGGTGGGCAGCCACCAGGCCCTAGCTTGTGCTTGGTGGATGTTCAGAGTGAACTTTATTTCTTTGGAGGGATCGGTGGATTCATTAATGAAATATGGCTTGCATTTCAAATCAGGCATTGTTAGAAAGTTGAAGTTGATTGAGGTACATATTTATGTAGTATCAGCATATTATGTAGTATCATCAGTGTTTCTAATGATGTAAAAACCAGAAAGGAAGACACATGTTTGGTACTTAAAACATAAACATGAACACTTTCTCCAACAGTAGTACATGCATTCTTCTTCAATACAGAGGAACTGTTTTTTAGGTGAGGCCATCTAGGAGGTCATTTAATAATACTCAAGAAAGGTCAAAGAACTGGAACAAAAGTTTATTCCCTGCCCACAGAATCAAACCAGACATCAGGGAAGGAATTTTAGCGAATTCAAAATGTGTATACACTTTTAAAGGAACTAAAACTACACTAACTCTCATAGACAATGGATGAAAGAAGGGGAAAGACAAGAGAAATTAGAAATTGACATAAAAGAAAACACACACACATACACACAGACAGACAGACAGACAGACACACACACAGAGGTTTAGAATTGAAGTGTTTTAGTTAGGGCTCTTTGGAGAAGGAGAATATCTATCTATCTATCTATCTATCTATCTATCTATCTATCTATCATCTATCTATGTACATATGTTTATTTCACTTATGAAATATCTTCACAGTGTAATGTGTTTCATGTGTTTGAATAAACACATTTGGGTACTATGCCTCGTCATGTTGACATGTAAAACTAATCATATCTCTAGCCTTGTACCTTAGGAAAGAATAGAGCAAATTAAACCCATAGCAAGAAGGAAGGAAGGGAGGGAGGAAGGAAGGAAGGAAGGAAGGAAGGAAGGAAGGAAGGAAGGAAGGAAGGAAGAAAGGGAGGGAGGGAGGGAGGGAGGGAGGGAGGGAGGGAGGGAGGGAGGGAGGAAATAAGGAATATTGGAATGAAACATATTTTAGAACCAAGAGACGGACCCATTTAACTCGTAACTTGGTCTTTTGAAGAGATCAACAAAAGCGGCGCAAACATTTGACTAGGCTAAGGAAAAGAAACTCTCCATTTCTGGAGATGGAGAGTAAAAGAGGCCATGCTCACGGAGGCACACGCCTGTAGCTCAGGTACTGGGAGGCAGAGCAAAAGAACGGCACAAATTCCAGGTCAGCCTGGATTATATAACGGGTTTCAGGAATCTAAGATCATTTAGTTAGTCTCTGTCTCAACGAACAAAATAAAACAACATTTTCCAAAACCTTCAAAACAAAAATATCACCCCCCACACACACAATGTGATGTCACCACTTCTCAGATTTACAGAAATAAAATGACTATGATACTGGAGGTAGCTCAGTGTATAAAATGCTTGCTGCACCAGCATGAGAATTTGAGTTCGATTCTCAACACTCTGTGGAAAGCCAGACATAGCTTTCTACACTTGTAATCCCAGAGAAGGGAAGGCGTACGTGGGTGGCTCCCAGGATCTCCCAGGACAGCCTAGCCTGATTGCGAAGCTCCAGATCCCAGTGAGAGACCCGACTCAGAGAATGAAATGGTTGTCACCTGAGGGATGACGTGTGACACTGACCTTTGGCCTACACACACACACACACACACACACACACACATCCACACACACATGGGCACACACATATGATCTCACACAAATATAAACAAAAAGGACTTTAATAAAATATTGTGGTTAATTCTAGGCTGCTGTATTAGATAATAGTGGGACAATTCCCAGAAATTCACAAACGGAGTTGAGCAAAAAGGAAAGTGAAACAAAGCATAGTAAGTAAAGCCATTGGGTTCGTCATCCAGAAAGCCCTTCCACAAAGAACACCCTGAAGCTAAAGCCATTGGGTTAGTCATCCAGAAAGCCCTTCCACAAAGAACACCCTGAAGCCCCATGGCTTTGTAGGTGGATTCTAGTGAATGCTTACAAAAAATTGATGCAAGTGTGCCACAAACTTCCCAACACACGAGAGGTGGGAATAACTTCCAACTTATTCTATGAAGCCAGGTTTAGCCTGATACCAAAACCACACAAAGAAATGGAAACTAAAGCTCTTGTGAATAAGATTAGACAGCCTTAGGGTAACACCTGGATACCAAACCCAATACCACCTAATAGAGACAACGCCCAATGAGCAAACAGTGATCAAGAGGGGTTTGGCTTAGGCATGTATAGATGGCTCAACACGTGAAAACAATCCATCAATGCAGTATACCATGTATTAGGGAAAAGCCCTAACAGATAAAAATAACTGTGAAAGTCTGTGGGATACAATATAAAAAATCCAGTCCAGGTATCTGGGAAGCTCTCTCATTCTCAGGATCAGGGGTCTTACTGGTGTCAAGACAGCAATTCTTTCCACGTGTTCTACGACTCGATGAAGCCCTGTCTGAAATTTCATATGGAAATGCAAAGACTCAAAATAGCTCAAAAGAGTCTGTGAAAAGAACAAGGTTGACACACATTTTCACACTTCAAAAGCTTGCTGAAGCCGGTGGTTCTCAGCACATCCGGACACCAGCACAAAGATACATAGATCAATGGGGGTGGAACTGAAACTCTAAACCCAGGTCCATCCACGACTCTATGACTAGCCAATTTCAACAGTGTATCGGGGTAGTTCATTCAGGGTAACAGTCTTTTCAGAGGATGCTGCTGGGATAATTAGGGACCCATGGGCAATCTGGAGCTCTACTTCAAAGCACATAGAGAAATTAAGTGCAGGAGAATCAAGTATCTAGGTGTAAGAGAATAAAACGGAGCTGTGTTTTAGGAGAAAACACAGGTGGAAATCTTGTAACCTTGAACTAGGTAATAGTTTTCCTCTTATAATACCTCAAAGTGCATGCAACTGAAGGGGAAAAGTACCATTTGAATGAAATTCAAATTAAAACCTTTCTGTGAAGTCAAGGTCCGTTGTTAAGAGACCGAGAAGAAGGGGATAGAGAGATGGTTTAACAGCTAGCAGCACTGGCTGCCCTTCCAGGAGATTGGGGCCCCAGTCTCAGCAATCATTTATTATGCTGGTTCTTGAAGGCACTTAAGAGGAAGCTCCTTGTAATCAAACAACAGAGAAGAAACAGAGGCCCAGCTCTTGAGGTAGCTCACCAGGATCCACATGGCCAAATACCTGGGAAATAACCTGAAAGCAGGTTCAAGCAGGGTCCCAACTCCTGCCTCAGGAAACACCAGGACTCTCTGCTCCAGACAGAATTCCTCCTGTCAGCAGCCATGCCCGAATCTAGACATTCCAGCAGCTTCCCGAGCCAAGGCCAGGCAGGTACAGAAACTGCCATGCGAAGGCTCAGAGAAGCCCAGACCTGACTTTAGGGAAGGCGAAGACCCAGACAGCCACTGTGGTGGAAAGTATAGCAGACCCTGTCTAGATCTATGTTGAAATAGCCCCTTACATGTTCCCTGAAGGGGTAGGAGTGCCTAGGGCAGGAACCAGAGGCTCTGGCTGGGAGGACAAAGAGAGGGCAGAGTCCCCAGTTCCAGCTAGGAGCAGAAAAGTGTGGTTATAGTGATGTTTCAACAAAGATGTGTCATGTGGGGGACTGCCTGGCTGCAAGGAGGGTGGGAAGGAATGGAGGCTAAATTTGATGGGGGGGTGCCTCAGAAAAGTATGTGATTGCAATCTGGTGTCTCCCTCTTTCCCTCTTCTCTCTTCTCTCTTCTCTCTTCTCTCTTCTCTCTTCTCTCTTCTCTCTTCTCTCTTCTCTCTTCTCTCTCTCTCTCCATCTCTGTGTGCTTATTATTGCTTATGTGTGTACTTGTTTGTGTGTTCATGCATTCTTGTGGGTACTGATGGGGGTTTCTGATACACATTTGGAGCCTATATATACGAGTACAAACTTTTGGTAGATCACTTCTTGTGAAAGATCCCCTGCCACTGAACCTAAGTCCTGCAGAGCCTAAGCTAGCATATACTTTAAAGATGGGTCTTTTCAGACCAGAGGCATAAACACAGCAGGACCATGTGACCTTTCATGGATGGATGGAGGGGTTCTTACACTTGATTTTTTTTTTAAACAATCACCTAAGTTAGCAGGAGACCACTGCTGTGCTTCGATCATGGCAAGTCACTTGTCTTGCTATGTCTTTGTATCCCACCCGACTTCATGGACAATAATACACACAGTGCACTGAGCCAGGCATGGGTGTGTGGGCCAACACGAGGGAGTACTGTTCATAGGTGTTCTCTGGGAACCATGGCCCCACATGGAGGAAACTGCATCCTCTCTGTACTGAACCTTTTAAATGCTTGAAGTCCAGTTAACTGTGCAACTTCAATGATTGATTTTTTATTTAACATTAGTTCATGAAAGCCTGTCAGTGCTGTCACCAGTTTTTAAGGCTGACACTGAAAGCTGAGGTTAAAACTACAGGCACCGGTTCTCTGCCCTGGAGACCGAGTTCACGCTCTCGCTCTTTGGAGGAAAGACTTGAATGGTCAACAGGCACTTAAAAGCTCCCTGAGATAAACTGGAAAACCCCCACTCCAGCTTTCAGGCTGTTTTTGTTATAGTCTGAGCTGTCCATTCATTGGTAGCTGTGTGAAGATGGGAACAAAATGGTAATGATCTCATAGTTGCAGCCAGTTGGCTTTCTCAGAAAAGGGGATGCACATAGGTCACCTGGTAAGGTCCACTTCCTGTTTTAATGCCTTCCTTCCTTCCTTCCTTCCTTCCTTCCTTCCTTCCTTCCTTCCTTCCTTCCTTCCTTCCTTCCTCCCTCCCTCCCTCCCTCCCTCCCTCCCTCCTCTTCCTCCTCCTCCTCCTCCTCTTCCTTCCTTCCTTCCTTTCTTTCTTCAAAAATTACTTCATTATGTTTGTGCATGGTTGCTTTGCTTGCACCTATGCCTGCACACCATATGCATACAGTATCCTCAGAGGTCAAAGGAGGGCATTGGATTCTTCAGAACTGAAGTTATAGACAATTGTGAGCTGCCATGTGGGTGCTGGGAATTGAACCCAGGTCCTCTGAAAAAGAAGTCAGTGCTGCTAACCATTGAGCCATTCTTTTCAGTCCCATAATACCTTTATTTTTAAAACAGTGAGCATCTAGTGAGACACAGGTCCTTTTGTTAGGAGGGTTGTGCATGTGTTGTCTTTCCTAGCAGCATGGCAAGTGTTCTTACCTTGGGATCTAGTGAAGTGGCAGCTTTGTCATATGGGCAGTTATATAAATCACATATTCTCTGGTCTCATGTAGCTAAACATAGGTTTTTGAGATGGGGACCAGAAACCCCAGCTTTCCTAAATTCTCAAGGTGATTACAATATAGACTTAGGTTTGAGAATCTCTAATTTATATCAAAAATATAGGACAATATTCCTGTTTATATAAACCAATAGAATATCCACATTCAGCTATGATATAACATACATCTCCATATATGTATCCATGGATATGTATACACACACATATATGTATATATTTGTATATACACTGCATATACAAAAGAGTCACACATAGTTCATTTACACAAACACATGTACACAGAACACACATATATGTGCATAAACATACATAATATATACATATTTAATTATTAACAAAGTAGGACATATAACACATATACAAACATGCATATACACAACACATACATTAATGCACACATATACACAGCATATACTTATACTTAGTAATACACACATACATACATATTTACAAGACACATATATAACATATACATAGACACACAATATATGCCTATACATATATACAACATGCACATAAGTACATGTGTGATATGTAACATTTATAGTATGGTACATAAGTGAAACACAATGTCACACACATATAAGGAATACTTAAAGTATTTGACCTAAGCACATACACATATACAAAAAGTAGTCCAAGACTCTTCTTATGACCTTTACAGAAAAAAGTGGCAAGCCAGCAGAGAGCAGCTTTGGCCTCTCTTGCAACCTCACTTGCTGCACATCTCATAGGTCTTTCAGTCTTACCCTTTTAAAGGGTAAGGCTAACCTGACAGGCCTCTAAAAAGTTAGACTTGCCTAGAGTTTGAACCAGGGCATAATAGCCTCTTAGGGTCAGATACTGCTTAGTGTTTGATCTAGCTCCTAGCACACTGTTTCTGGAAATCTGAGATAAGACCTGAACTGCATAGTGGCTTGACCTTGGAAGCCTGGAGAATCCCCAACCACACAGCTTATGAGTGAGACAGCTTGAGTTCCTTTGGTGTCCTCTGTGCTCCCAGCACATCCACAGATGCAGGGTATTAACACTCTCCTTGCAGAACATAGGCTTCCCTGTGGATGCATTTGCCAAGGAAGCTTGCTTGAAGCTCTGTTTTTAATGTTTCAAACTACATAGCATCTGATTGATGAAAAGTAACACTGACACAAAGAATTAACAGTAAAAATATTGTCCTGACCCAAGGGCCCAACTCAAGAACAGGGCCATTTCCAAAGCCATTCTATTCAGTATCCAACTTGTAAGCCTGAGGCCACTGCTGGCTGAACCTTGTGGCCCTGGGCCCCAGCTCTTGTGAGAAAAGAGGCTTGGGAAATGCATGCAGAACCTGAATCAAAGATAGCTTCAATGTGCTCTTTGATAAATTTTACAGGAGGAATCGTCATCGCTGAGTCATACCCACTGCTGCATGTGACTGCTACAATCTATGTTATGTGCATGTGCAAGAAGTCTTCCTTCCCCTGTGTTGGTATAGATGAGTGAGGACTTATCAAGGCTCTAAAAAACCTAGACACCCCAATCTACAGACTCTTAAGTCCTAGAAAAGTGTATTTGCACAGAACCCGCATGCATCCTCTCATGTACCGTAAGCCATCTCTAGATTATTCATAACACTATCATGCTATATAAAAATGGTTCTTACAATTAGGGAGCAATGATAGGGCAGGGCATCTCTTCATGGCCGTTCAGATGCAATTTTTTCCTGTGGCTGTTTTTGATCTTCAGTTAGGTCTGTGGATGAGCAATCTGCAGGCACAGGGCTGGTTTTCTGTGAATTGGAAGTGTATTCACTCTCAGCTGTGGAGGTGAAGTTTTGTTTCTGTTGACGCTTGTCTTTTTGTGTTAAGGATGTCCTGGTAAGTGGATATTCTCCACGGTCTTGACACCGTCTGTCTCTAAGCATCTGGCCTTTGGTAAATTACAAAGGTCATCTTTCTTGCCTCAAAGGCCAGAAGAGTCTCCTCCCTTTTATAAATGAGCCAGCATCACCTTTACTTGGGGTCTGGGCTCAAGCCAGACTCCAGTTTCTCATTTTGTAATCTTTCAAAATTGATTATCTATCATTTTCTTGGGAATCAGTAATGCTATCTGTCAGATCTTATATACAGCTGGGTCTCTTTCTAGATGGTTTTGTTCCATTGTTTGATTCCTTCTCCTCTTCCTTCTGACCCTCCCCTCCCCCTTCTCCCTTCTGTTCACCTTCCCTCTCCTAGTATATATATTTCCTTTAATTGAAAATAGATTTTTTCTCACTTACTATATCCTCATTACTGTTTCCACCCCTCCCAGCTTCTCTCTATGTCCCCTCCCAGCTAGATCATCCCCTTTCTGTGTCTCATTAGAAAACAAACAGACATTTATAAGCTAATAATAGAATAAAAGAAGATAAAGCATAATAAGATAAAATTGGACAAAAACAACCGCAGAAGGAAAAGACCCCAAGAGGAGGAACAAGAAACAGAGACCTACTCACACACACTCAAGAATCCCATAAAAACACTAAGCCAGATGCCCTAATATTCTCATATTCAAAGGACCTGTAGGGGAAAAGTGAGAAGGAAAAGTATAAACAATGTAAAATTAAAAAATAATAAGTTTTTTTTTGTTTTGTTTTGTTTTTAACGGAAGGGCCCTGTAGTACACTGTGAGATTAGGAACTTCCAAAGATGCCGTTGAGTTCATTCTCTGCTGCTGGCCACACCACCTACCGTTAAGAAGAGTTTGTTTGCCCAGTGAGAATTCCTTGTAGGAAAGCACATCTCCATTTGCAAGTGGTTACTTCTGGGTTAGAGAGAGGACGTGTGTCCTCCCCCGTTTCAGCTCTAGGACCCCGACCTGTGCACACCTGTGCATGATGCTTCAGTCTGTTGGTTCCGATGAGCTTTGAGTACGTTGACTTCAAGGGCCTTTTTTCCTTGGTGTCTTCACCCCTCTGTCTCTTACAGCTTTTCTGGTAGCCTTCCTTGAGCCCCGAGAGAGGGATTTGATGGAGACACCTCATAGGGCTTCGTGTCCCAAGGTCTCTCGTTCAGCACATCATATCTGCCGTGGGTCTCTGTGTTTGTTCCTGTTGGCCGCAGGAAGTAGCTTCTCTGATGAAGGCTGAACAAGGCACTGAGCTGTGTCCCTGGATGGAGTTCCCGGGATTTCCTACCCCTCCCCAGGGCTGTCTGCATATAGGAGTGCGAGAATCAACTTGAAGAACGCCCCTTAGGACACCTGCTGCAGCTTCAACGGAATTACAAGTCACATGGGAGCCACGATATATAAATACAGTATGATTTTCTTTTACTCATAGAAAAATCTTTTTATTATTTATTTGGATTATCTACAGTTACATCTGGAAAACCTAATTTTCAAATCCCCACTGGATACAAATCTTTGGTTAGGATTATTTTTTGCTATTTTGTAATACTTACTTTTATTATAAGTAGAATCTCTTAGAAATTTCGATGTCACAATTTTTCAGGAGTACAAAGGTTTGATATTGATCTTTTTTTAACTGTATTGTTAAAAGCACAGCATCCTGAAGTTTGGGGACTGTGCTCACATTTTTACATTATAAGTCATGTTTTATACTATATGAGGACATCCAGTGATTCTGAGTGTGAACGTAGGCTCCCTTGCCATATTCCTGATGTTTTAAAGAAACTGTTTCCTAAGATTGACTATGAATTGTATCTATCTATCATCCATCCATCCATCCAGCCAGCCAGCCAGCAATCTGTAGTTTTTAATATTTAATAGTTTTTCACAATATCACAAAGTCCGTTTTTCACATTCTTGACTTTATTGACAAAGACTTTGAGAACAGGGAGGAACTCCAGGACGACTTTACTGGAATTTTAAGGACAACAGAGTTGATGAGCAGGAGATCTCAGCAGCTGCACAGAGGAGCTGGGAAAGGAGGTGCTGCAGTTACATTGCCTGCTACACTGCGCCTGGAGCAAGAACCACTGAGCGGTGGAAGTCTGCCAGTCGCTGGAGTGGGGTGTCTGCAGAGAGGGACTGTCAGGACAAGCAGCTTGAAAGTTTGGTTGGTGTTCAAAGAGGGATATGGAAGGAGGGAAAAAGAGAGAAGGTTAGAACTAGGGAAGCAGGCAGGGTCATTGGTGAGTCTGCAAACGCCTCTCCTCATTTCTTACCATGTCTTTGGGGTATCACATTTCTTGTCACCTTCTGGCTTCAGGTTGGGTCATTAGGTTTCAAAACAGGATGATTTCTTTACAGTAGGGGATCTCAGACCCTTGTCTCAACCAGGGAAGCACCCGCTGCTGTTTGCATCAACAGGGTGTTACCAGCTACTGACCAGACTGTGTAAAGGGGGCTACTGACCATTGACTATGCTGTTTGTCTCTGGAAATGTTCTTATTCCTAAAGGGGATCCCAATAAAGGAGAGACATCTGTATACTCCAGAAAAGATGCTGTCCAGGGATCATGCCATTTGAACCACAGGAGGCTCACATATATAAGCAGACAGCTTCAAATGGCTTCTTTTGTCCCCTTTTCTCCAGCATAGTATCCCTCAACACCACTGAGGCATCCATCAACATCACTGTACCTCAGGCTGGCCTTTTAACCCATTATTATCCTGTCTGGAGCCTTTCCCATGCTGGGATTAGAGGCATGTGCTATTACCACTAGCTTCCCAATGGTCTGACAGATAAGTGTTATCAGCTTACCAAGTTTCCTTCCATTTGCATTTAATTAGGAGAATTATCACAAATGTGTCATCAAACAATTTCACTGCATCGTTTGAAATGCGTGTGTGGTTTCCCCCTCATTAATCTCTTAATTTGCAGAAAGATGTTTTCAGGTTTCTCTAATACTTACAAAGCAAAGGAGGCTCATACAACAAGCCTGGGGGATCCCTTCTATTTGCAGTGTAGGGGAGGACATATGCTTCTGAAGGTGAACAAGAGAGGGCTCCAGCATACTGGGTGACTATTGCTAGTAACAGCACCCTTTTCAGACAGTGTCTTCATGTAGCCCCGCCTGACCTCAGACTCCCAGCTGTCCTTCTCCCTTGGCTTCTCAAGTGCTAGGATCACAGGTGTGTCCCACATCTGGCAACAATAAAGTTGTATATACTAGCAATCAGCTAAGCAAGCAGTTTTCCAGTGTTTCTGCCACACACAGTGGTAGCTGACTGAGATGGTGGGAGTGCCACCAAGCTTGGTGGTAGCCATAGTTTCCTGACGTATTTGAATATCAAAACAATACCCATACATTTTGAAGACATACGGTTTTGGTTATTTACTTTTCAATGAAATTATTTATATTTTAATGAAATATAAAAAGGATATTGTGTATTTGTTTTCTACTTTCGACTTTAAAAAACAGCATTCTTGTTGTAGAAGAATGGGATTGGAGTGGCACCCAGTTTCCCACTGAACTGCTCAGCTAGCTGGTCCATTAATCACACTGGCATCTCCCTTCCTTTCCTCTCTGTTGATATGTACACACACACACACACACACACACACACACACACACTTTGTGGCCTAGGCTGGTCTTGTGACTCAGTTGCTCCTCCTGAGACTGAAGGCGTGGGCCAGCATGCCTGACTAGTTCTAGACTTTCCAGTGCTAGCATGGTTCACATGTGACATTTGAGTTTATTCTGTAGTTGGATTCATAGCTTGCAACAGACTCTTTTCCTTTTTCTTTCCTGATTGCTGCTTTCTGACTGTTCGTCTTGTAAATATCTATCCGGCATGTTTGCGCTGTCTGCTTTTAAGGATTTCAAATGGTTTTGCTGTGGTTTCACCTGGCGTCCTGCTGTAGTTAGAAGTGCACGTTTCTTATTTGTTTGGTAGCACTGGGGTCCAGCAAGCCTGTATGAGAGAATCTAGGCAGGCAATCCACACCAGAACTTCACATCATCTCTTCAAATGCGTCTGAAATGATAGACATGGGGGAAATGTTCAGAGTTTTCAAGAGTACATGTATCTTGACTTTCTTGTTGCTTGTGGTTCTGAGGGAATCTGGCTCTTTGCGTTTTGAGAGTGTTGAAGGTTGCTTACGAGGAGGGGACGGTCTGATAGACCTCATCCCCCCACTCTGGTTTTGATGTGGACTTTTTGGCTGGGTGTAGGAACTAAATTAATACAGGGCTAATAACAAGTGAAAAGTATACACGTTTTATTAATTTTACACATACAAGGGAGGGCCATGAAAGAGTGAAGTCTAAAGCCTGCACCAAAATATGATGTGTTGCCACTTCTTAGACAAAGGACAACTGATCTGTGAGGAAATGACTGGATAAACGAATCTCCAGGATAAGGTAATAGAGAGTAGGAGTGCCACTGAGAGATGAGAGGTGAGAATGGTGGTCCTTGAAAAGCCACACCTACAAATGGCTAATTGGTTCTTCTTGGCTGCAGATTGACAGCCAAGATGATTTTGGCTTATCTTTAGTCCCCTTAAAAGCCAATTACACCTGAATCTGATCTAACATCCTTGTGCCTCTCAGGCAAGTCCCTTTGAAGTGGTTAACTTAGCAGATCACTAGCTTCCACTAAGCCAAGAGCTAAGAATGCCATCAGATAGCACCTGATACCTGAGCAGAGACTTCCTTGCTTGCTGCATGGGATGTTCATCAAAGGATTAAATTAGTCAGGAAAGCACCATTACCAAAACAGCAAAGCAAAGCAAAGCAAAA
The DNA here is from genome assembly GCF_978045245.1 of Mus caroli. Lineage (NCBI taxonomy): Eukaryota > Metazoa > Chordata > Mammalia > Rodentia > Muridae > Mus > Mus caroli. The sequence continues at coordinate 116,367,185 of NW_028227268.1, read as the reverse complement.
CAAAACTGTAAAATTACTATTTGGGAACCAATCCCTCCTGATTTTCCTAAGATCCTAGTATAAGCTCAAGGTTGCACAATGCCTATCGCCTTCAGTGCCTTAGGTTAGCGAACCACTAAGAATATGCAGCTGTACTCTGATCATTCAGAGTGAGGAACGGGAACCCTTTTGCTTTAGGAACTCAATGGGTTTGCCTGTTTGGTTAAGCAGGGCTACACACTGAACACAGAGCTCACTGATTGGCCTAGGTTGGCAAACAAACTCCACAAATCCATTAGTCTTTATGGTGGCAGTGCTGAGGTCACAGCTATGTGCTGCTGCTGCATGTTCTTTTGTACATGTGTTGAGGGTGCAAGCTCAGGTTGGCATGCCTGCTCAGCAGACATTTCCCCAATGGAACCATCTCTGGGTCCCTCGAATGGACATATTTTGATATGATATGTGTTTATCTGTTCAGACCCACAGCTGTAAGAGGAAAGATAGATCCCCTCCACAGGCTCCAAGGAGAACGTGGTCTTGAAACCTTGAGTTTGAAGCTCTGGCCTTGAGACTATGCAAGGATATGTTTCTGTTGTCATTCCAGGAAACTTCTGTGGTCTTGAATGGTGTCTGACTTTGTTTTCTATTTCTGACTTAAAGATCATGACCAAAAACAACTTGGAAAGGAAAGGGTATATTTGGCTTAGTGGTCCCAATTATAGCCCATCATTCAGGGCAGCCAAAGCATGAACTCAAGCAGGGCAGGAGTCTGGCAGCAGGAACTGAAGTAGAGACTTGCTCCTCTGGCTCACGGTCTGATGTGTGTGTGTGTGTGTATCTATATATCACTCAGGACCACATACCCAGGAATGGCACTGTGTCTGGGTCCGCTCACATTAATCATCAGTGAAGAAAATGTCCCACAGATTTGTCTCCAGACAATCTTCATAGAGGCAATCTCTCAATTAAGGTTCCTTCTCTCCAATGACTCTAGTTTGTGTCAAGTTGACAACAAACAAGTAAAACTAGAAAGGAAACCTAACCACCATGCCTGGTGACCACTCAGCTTCCCCTCCGAGGTTCCTAGAGAACTCAGCTACCTCTGACTTGTCTTTACACACTGCTTCTCTCTCTCCATCACTCAGCCTGTGTTGGAGAAGCTGTTGGATTAGAGACTGTAGATATGTCCACCCAGGGATTTTTCAACTGTTTCCAAGCAGATATGGCCTCTGAGCATGAGAAATATTCTTCAAGAAATCTATCTCCAAATTGTGGCTTCTTTTTTAAGAGTCAGGAGTGTCACCTATACCCAAAGACTCTGAGGACACCAGCAGTGGCAATGGTAAAGAAGGTGGCCATTTGGCCATGGAGGCTTCAGGGGTGAGAATATAGATCCTCGTTCTTTCCAACACATGCTTATGTGACTGACAAATTCTCCAGGACCTATTTTTAAATCAGAGAAAAAAAAAAAGAAACCTAATATGGTAAGGTTTGAGATCTGACACATGACAGGTTGCTTTGCACATCAATGACTTAAGGAGAAAGCGTGAGCAGAGGCTGTGGTGGTTGTACAGGGTGAGGCAGTGACATTGGAGCTCTGATGCTGTTTCTTTTACCGGGCAGGGTAAATTATAAAACCTCAGAGAAAGGCAACACCAGGTCATTTACTCAGCTCACCATCACCAGGTCCCTACTGCTAGCCTGCTGGAGGCAGATGCAATTAGTAATCAGCTGGGGACCAGCCCTCCAGGGCTGGCCAGTTATTTCCATAAACCGGGGCCTTCAGCTTCCATCCTAGTGGGTCTGGCCATGCACGTTTTATTTGGATAGATTCTCCTTTAAGAAGAGAAAACTGGAATGTTTCAGGAAAGATCTTTCTCCAGGAAACCTTTGTATTTTCCTCCTGTCAACTAGCGCCCAGTGCTTTACACAGGTGGGGGCAAATGCTTGCTTATTACTACTAATTACCCACAGGGAGAAACAGGGTTAAACTGCCCCTGAGGTCACCATGGAAGAGGGGATTAAAACTCCAAGGAGATGCTGCTATGCTTCTAAGAGAGTGCCTCAACTCTGCTCTGACCTTGCTGTGGTTTCCTTTAGACTCTTGACCCCAAGCTACATCTGCTCTGTAGGTTTTGGGCACTTCAGAACATTGTACTTACATTTTGGAAAGAGTTACTCGGTAGCTATGAAAATTGCCATAGCAATTTCCTCTCAGCTGAAAGTTCCCATTCTTGAGCATGAAGGGCTGTATAAGGCTGAACCTCACCCACAAATTCAGAAGTCTCAGGAAGTTGTTGAAACTAACAAGACTCACAAAGCCACTCCCCCAAGGTTGTATGCCGGGTACGGCTACTGGGAAAGAAGCCTCCCTGGGCCTCTGAGTTGCTTTGTTGGAGGTGTTCAGGGAAACAGTTTTTGTGACCCATCACCCATATTGGGGTGCACTCTTTGGTGATACAGCTGCCTTTGGGTGATCCATGCTCCTTAAGTAGCATCTCCTCTACAATCCTGAAAGCAACCCCTCAAACTTACTAGCTCACCGAGTAAACAGGATAATTTCTTTGGTCTGTTTTGGGTGCTCTAAATGGGACGAAAGACATTTGTTCATGTCTTCTGAGGAAAAGAGTCACAGCACCCAGTTGGCACCTGAACAAGGACTGATAGGATCAAATATGAGTTGGGAGGAAATGTTGCATGGCTCCTGCAGTGGGTGTTGACTTACGCAACTGAAGCTGATCTGGGTAAAGATAGAACACTCGTGTATGGAAATTCTAATATGGCTACCTTCCTCTATATGGTAGAGGACATTGTGGCTCCTTGCTGTAGTGGTAGCTGTATGCTTTCTAAAATAGAATATAGGATGTGTAACCAAGGATTAGATAAGCTTGGAACATCCTTGGGAAGAATCCCAGGATGTTTATATTTTTCTATTTGGTATGATGTGGTATGTCACATGATGAATGAGGTCCATCACACGAGAATGGTGATGCCCCGAAATATTGATAGACTAGAGAATGTACTTCAATTCTTCAAAGTAGAACATACTGGTTGGGATTGTAAACAGCCTGTGGCAGCTTTGTTCATGCCTTCTTCTATTGGGAATAAGACAGGAAACTGGGACTCATTTCTTTGTTCCCAAAGAATGTGCTTCTGTAAAGGAAGAATACAGTGGGAAAAAAGACATATGGATGCTATATCCTACATTAGCCTCTGAGTAAAGGAAAAGAAACGCGAAAGTTGGAAAGAAATGTGAAAAAGGGGGGATAATGGGATGGAAGTGTTGGCTTGTGATTTTTTTTTACAACAGAAAGACTATAAGAGAAAGAGTAAAAGCTAAGCCTTTTAAATTAAGGCTAAAGAGCCTTTCCTGTGATCCAGAAACAGGGAATTCATGGGAAGGGTCAGACAGCAAGGAGGGAGAGAACATGCAGAAGATGCTCAGCTTTGGCCTTTCTCACAATTGCTTTCTGCTTCCGAGATAAACTCCATGACCTAAAGCAGTGCTTAGAAGACAGTGTTCATATTCACTCCTGATTCCAGAGGGATAAAAGTCTAGCAGGTCAAGAAGGCGTGGCAGAAAACAGCAGACATGAGAGCTGGCTGGAGCAGAAAGCTGAGAGCTTATGGCTTGAACGTCAAGCACAGAGTAGAAGAAGAATGAAAAACAGAGAGGGCCTGTCAGCACACAAAGCCCAACCTCATCTCCAGCAATGTACTTCCTCCAGGAAGGTTCCACCTCTCAAAGAGTCCACCGACAGAACAATAACTGGGAAACAAGTAGCTAGCCTCTCAGGGGCATTCTAGGCAAACCTTTAATAGGGAAAGAAAAAGGGGGAAATCCAGTATTCAGACAGGGGATTAATAATGGCCCAACATAAGAAACTCTGATGGTGAGTGTACTGGCTGGTTTTGTGTGTCAACTTGACACAGCTGGAGTTATCACAGAGAAAGGAGCTTCAGTTGAGGAAATGCCTCCATGAGATCCAACTGTAAGGCATTTTCTCAATTAGTGATCAAGGGGGAAAGGCCCCTTGTGGGTGGGACCATCCCTGGGCTGGTAGTCTTGGGTTCTATAAGAGAGTAGGCTGAGCAAGCCAGGGGAGGCAAGCCTGTAAAGAACATCCCTCCATGGCCTCTGTATCAGCTCCTGCTTCCTGACCTGCTTGAGTTCCAGTCCTGACTTCCTTTGGTGATGAACAGCAGCATGGAAGTGTAAGCCGAATAAACCCTTTCCTCCCCAACTTGCTTCTTGGTCATGATGTTTGTGCAGGAATAGAAACCCTGACTAAGACAAATTGGTACCAGCAGAGTGGGGTATTCCTGTGACAACCTGACCATGTTTTGGGGAGGACTGTGGAAGGACTTTGGAACTTTGGGCTTGAATATCCATTCGTTGTTAAGAGCTCTGTCAGATGTTGTGTAGGAGCTTGGAAGATAATGCTGAGAACAGTGCAGAAGATGGAGGCCTGGTTTGTGAAATTTCAGGGGGAAAATTAAAGACTCTCTTCAGGGCCATTGCTGTTTTTATTGTGAAGATTTTGTAGTTCTGGTTAGCTGGGGCTGAAGAATCAGCTGTGATTAACAAGATACCAGAACTACTAAAGCAAAAACTTTGCATTACTGGGACTATTGATGCTGGTTAGCTGGAGCTAAGAAATTAGCGGTGATTAAGAAGAGACCAGCATCGTTGAGGTGACATCTTCTGGGAAGTGTTTTCTGAAAGCACAAAGAGGCTGTGTTCCAGAGATAGGCAAGGTTGTACTCCTTCTGCAGTGGGACTTGGTAATGTGTAAGGGTCACCCAGGTGGTACTGGTTTTGAAGGCATGAAGGGGTCACACAGCAGCTCAGGCTCGGCACTGTGAGAGGCCATGGAAGGCCATTGGTGAAGGTGCAGCCCCAGTTGTAATTGAAGGCCCAGGACTGAAGGGGTCATGCAGTGTTTTGGAGATGCCAGTACCACGAGATGACCACCAAGAGCAGCAGCAGCAGTGGAGTACAGGCATCTGGAGCCCAGAGGACGACGTGTGTGCTACAAAGGGCATGGCTGGAGAAGTGACCCAAGCCCTTGGAGGAGCCCAGAAGATCGTGAGTTGGATCCCAGACGTTGGACGGTTGGAGATTGATTTTTGCTTTGATTGTGACTGTGCCCTGATATTTTCCCTCTTGAAGGAAGAAACTGTTTTAGTGGAGCCCACAGTTAAGAGACTTTTAATTGTAAAAAGACTTTGGATTTTAAAAGAGATGGATATTTTAAAGAGATTGAAATTTTAAGAATATGTAAAGACTGTGGGACTTTTAAAGTTATTTAGATCTTGGGGATGAATAAGAATGTAAGGGTTGAGGCTTACTAGTGATGTGTTTGTGTGTCAAGTTGACAAGGGGTCAATTGTACTGGCTGGTTTTGTGTGTCAACTTGACACAGCTGGAGTTATCACAGAGAAAGGAGCTTCAGTTGAGGAAATGCCTCCATGAGAGATCCAACTGTAAGGCATTTTCTCAATTAGTGATCAAGGGGGAAAGGCCCCTTGTGGGTGGGACCATCCCTGGGCTGGTAGTCTTGGGTTCTATAAGAGAGTAGGCTGAGCAAGCCAGGGGAGGCAAGCCTGTAAAGAACATCCCTCCATGGCCTCTGTATCAGCTCCTGCTTCCTGACCTGCTTGAGTTCCAGTCCTGACTTCCTTTGGTGATGAACAGCAGCATGGAAGTGTAAGCCGAATAAACCCTTTCCTCCCCAACTTGCTTCTTGGTCATGATGTTTGTGCAGGAATAGAAACCCTGACTAAGACAGTGAGGGAGTATTCTGTCTCTAAACTGTTAGAGTTGAGAAGAACTTTAAAGCAAGATGTAAGAAAACTTCTTACAGCCTGGTTCACGAGGCTGTGGGCATGGGAGATGGGGTAGGACCAGTCTGAGGGCTGTGAAAGCAGAGGCACTAATCAATAAAACTGCCCATCCCTTCTTGAGGCAAAGATCGAATAACCTGAGGCAATATGAGGGAAATAGGTCCCTGATGAACTGGCTTATAAAAGCCATTAAGGCCACTTGGTCATTTCTGGATGTTGTGCCTGTGACTATCAGGGACTAGAGGACAGTAGATGAAGGAGGGGCATTTCTAAGGGAATTGTCCACAAGAGAGGCAGTATTTGATGCCCATCTTCCTGGGTCAGGTAGGGCTGAATTTACAGGAGAGCTAAATAAGAGATCCATTCAGCAGGGTCCTCAGGACTGGTTTTGTTGATCCCTGGGATGACTCATCATCTTTGTGAGGTAGGAGAAGTATTCTCTTGTCAATCTGAATGGCTTAGACTAGTGTACAAAACCAGGCTCATGAAGTCCAAAGACAAAAGAATAGATGGGATGACGATGGGCAAAGAAGACACAAGTGGCTGTTTGGGCCACTCAAAGGCAATGTGCTAAGGTTTGTATCTAGCTAGAGTACCCAGGAAAGAACTGGTAAGAAGCCAGATGCTGTGGTAGTGAGCTCCTGGAAGGCTTTCAAATCTGAGCAGAAGACATAAATAATAAAACAACACGGATAAAAAAGATTGGGCTTGACAAAGAGGTGGTCAGTTTTCCCTTAGAGTACCTGATATGAGTAAGGATTGTCCACCCGCCCCAGAGCTCTGTCAGCAGTCCTCCAGTGCTGGCCAGGAGCCAGATGGAGACAGTGCTGACTCTGGTGGCAGGCCCTGGAGGCCAGAGTGTAGCTTTTGGATCTGCACATGGGTACGTAGTATAAGTCAGCCTCACTGAGACCATCAGGATCGGAGATACACAGTAGTCCTGTGGTGGCAGCATTACCTCAGCATGATGAGGCTAAGTGGTTCAAGGAAAATGTCTGTGATCATGTCAAACTACCTAAGATAGTGTTCCTCATATATGCTGCTATCAATCTTCTGGTGAAAAGATTACTAACAGGTGTGAGATCCTTTCACACTGTATTGGACTTTTAAAACAGATTGTGTGTGTGTGTGTGTGTGTGTGTGTGTGTATTTTAACTGTCCAAGACCAAACTGGCACTTGGCACTGAACAGTCAGAGATTCTGCCTGCCATCTGTTAAAAGGGATAGTTATATAATGCTAACCCTTGACTGCCTTGAGGACATAGAAAAACATTTGAAAAAATAATAAAGATAACAGGTAAGTTGTTTGAATAAAGATGCCCTTCATGAGTGGGAGAAAGCACTACCAGGAGCCATATGGCTGTTGACTGAAGATCCCAGTACCAGGATATGTTAATTCCTTATGAGTTGTTGATCAGGAAGGTCCTAATGGCTGCTCAAACTATAAAAGGCATCACTGGTGCTATTGGTTGAATGTCAGAAATGGATGGTAACTACCTATTTTTGAAGACACTGTATGCATTGGCTACAGACTAGGATTGAGCTCAAAGTTCCTTCCCTTCTGGCTTGTTGTCATAATGCTAGAAATTGTCACTAATGGTTTTGTTCAGGTATGGACCCTGAGTAGCAGATTACCTACAGGTTAGATGTGCCCATTGTTATGATAGTGGTGTGGTTGTTATAGATGCAACTAACTTGTGATGCCAGAAGGACCTCACATTTGGCACTGTAAACCAATTCAAAAGTTTCAACATGGATTCTAATACTATTGTTTTGTTAAATGGATGTAATGTGTCTATCAAATTGCCTTCTGGCCATGTCTGTTTGGGCCCATAGTTCACTGCTGCCATTAGCCTCAATGGTTAGGGAAAGAAATTTCATTTTTTCAGTGGGAGATATACTGCAGAGACTCATAACTGGTTCAGCTCCTAAGACTAAGTGACTTGCTGTGGCAACCTCTACCCCCACAGCTCAGGAAACATTACAGTATAGGTGTCCGAAAGAAATTGAGAAGTGGTTAGAATTTTATGTAGCAATCTCCTTTAAACTAAAACATCCATAATGACAAGAGGCTTGCTGACATCCCAGAAGTAAAGAAACCTCACAAGTCTTTAGAAGTTCCTGAAACTAGCAAGGTTCACAAGGCCCTCCCCCAAGTGATATAAGCATTAAGGACTACTGAGAAGAGACTATCCAACAGTCAGAGCTGCTTGTCCAGGTCCTATCTGTGGTGAACACACTTTTGTTCATTTCTCCCCAGCATAAGTCATTTGATATGGTGACAGTCTTCACTTTGCAAACCTCTGCCAAGCTCAGTGACTTGCTGGACATGCTCCTTGGATTTTTCTGTTTGCCCTTAACCTACCTCAGTTCCACCTATGGAGACGAGATCTGCTGTCCCTGAGCACCCACTTTTTCATCTGTAAAGAAGAGGTGATTCCAAAGGAAAAAATCAGTGATTGCCTTTAAGGAGGTGCTGAGAAATTTCTATGCTGGGGAAGGAGTCAGGTCAAAGAAAAGGCGACCCTCTGGCCCACCCACAGAGAGATAGATAAAGAAAGAGGCAAGGGAGGAGAGGGTATGTCCTTAGAGGTGGGGTTGGGCGAGGGAAGTTTTCCACTCTGATGGCCCAGAGAAGCAGCAATTAGAGTGGCCACCTGGGATGGAATGTGGACAGCCTGATGTAAGAGTTCTAGTGCACTTAGACTGTATGTATAAAAACAGAAAAAAATATGACAAATGTAGAGGGATTATTCTAGAATAAAAGGAAAATTCTGATTGGTTGGAACACACCAACCTTGGTTAGATTTTGCTTTAGAGAACAAATATCTGAAAGGGCGTTTGGGGGACAATGAAGGAAATGTAAAGTGGCAGGGACTGTCATAATATGAGGAAAATGACTAATTGGCTAGCTAGCTTAATCTTCTTGAGATCAATAACAAGAAACTAGAGCCGTCATTGTTAGGAAGTGGGTGAAGTTCTACTGTGCCTCCAACTGTCCTTCAACGGAACCAAAGACAATTTCTATTCTTCTCTATACTTGAAAGTTTTAATATCAAAAGTTAGGAAAATAAGAGGGAGGGAGAAAGGAAAGACATATTTGGGATCCTAAACAGAAGTCCCCTTGATTGTCATTAGGAGCCTACATACTTTATGGGGAAACATTTAGTCTTTAGGCCCCCAGCTCTTCACAGATTAGAAAAAAGTAAGCCTAAGATTCATGTTTACAATGATCAAAGACAGAAGAAGCTAAAAATTACACTCAATAGGAAGGTTAACAGATGAGATTTGAAGACATGGTAGGGCTCAGAGACACCGTGCAAGCAAATGATAAATGGTGCCTTAAAGGAGCTAATGCGGTCCCTAAAAGATGAGTGAGCACCCAACTGCAGCCAAGGAAGCCGGGAAAAGGGACTGGAGCCTGGGCAAGAACTGATCTGCACAGAACTGAGGCTCTGAGACAAGATCCTACAGCCAGGAAGAGCAAAGTAAGTGCAGATTCTAATTTTAAAGACGTGAGACAAGACTAGTCTCTAGCCTAGCATTGTGCAGTCTGAAGGACATATGAAAGAGGACAGAATGAAAACAGTTCAAGAAAACCAAAGACTAAGAAGTATGAGAACTCCCAAATAACTACTCAGAGAAGCATCTGGAATGTTCTAGGAAGGAATGAAATGGACCCAAAGAGGCAGCATGAAGTGAGGGGTTGACTCAATGACAAATGCAGCACCTACAACCACACTAATCAATGTATCAGCTACTCAGGGAATACAAACAATTGCTGCTGCTAGCTGGTTAAGAACAGCCAAGGAAGGTCAATGCTGGACAGAGGGGTGGCTGGTAATATCAAAACCAGGCAGGACAAAGTTAAACAACAAATGCAATATTAGGAAAGAAAATATCCTACCACAAAGAGCAGAGCTCTTGTTTATAAGGAAGATGTCATTGCTAACTAATCAATGCAAAAGTAGACTCCAAAGACATGAATTAAAAACTGGTAGGATTATAAAGAGGCACTGAAAGGCACTTTTCAGACTGGATGACTTTAATCAACTTCAATCAACCTCTTTCAATTATTAATATGTTAAAAGCACCAAGACACTAGTAAAGATTAACTTTAAACATCCTTAGTAAACTTGTTGTGTGTGGAGAGCTGAGCAGGCTATAACTGGAAACTATACATTCTTTAGGTACATCTGTGACATTTATAAAAATTAACTACGATGCCGCAAAGTTTAAAGGACATGTCATCACTAACATTCGCTGGTACATTGAGTATTTCCAAGTGAGGTCACTGGCTCTTACTTTCAGAAAGCATCCATTAGACTATATTTTCCCATATGTATAAAGCCATGAAGACTTCCTTGGCAGGGTCTCTTCCCACAAAGGCAAGAAAAAAAGCTCTAATCGTCAGAACTAGAAGTTGGGGGTTGCAATATATCTGAATGAACAAACTCACTAGAGTGGCCTTCATCTTCCACCATCTTCATACAGGCCTATACCTCCCATTCATGAGCTAGACTGTATTACCCTAGTCTAGAGATCCATTTTCTTTGTTCTTCTTCAAAAGCTTGTCATCCTTTGTAGAAGAGCTATGAAAGGTAACATTTTGATTATTTCTTGGGACTTCATACAGCAATGGAGATCCCTATGTACATGAAAAATGAATAAAACACATATCTCTTCCCCTTGTCAATCTACCTCATTGATTCCATGAACTACTCATAGTGGCCACATTGCCTTGAAGGGAAAGATGGTGGAAAATAATCCTCAAGGCTCTTAGGCTTGTTCTAGCATCATGTCAAGCTCTGACTTGGTCTTTCCCATGATTTCTTCCCTGTGTCTATACTAAATCTAAATTGATAGCGCTACACGAGTGCTAACAAATTGAATTAGTTATGCTTTGCCAGGTTCTCTATTGGGGAACCACAGTTAATATAGAAGATCTAGCACTTTAATACCCTACAGATATTTGAAGGAAGCAGACACATGTGAACTTTTTGGGTCTTTGAGACTCACAGCACTGCAGCACACAATGGAAAAACAACCACCAGATGTTGGATGCACCTAATATATCAGGCTTTTCAGACTGGACCAGAGACACAGACACGTATAAGGACACAATTACTAGGTACTTTATCACCAACCACTTTTGTTTTAAAGATTTATTTATTTTTACTTTATGCATATGAATGTTCTTCAAGCATATATATGCCTGTGCATCATGTGTGTGCCTGGTGAGCATGGAGATCATAAGAGGATATCAGATCCTTTGGAATGATGGACAGTCCATATGGATGCTGGCAACTGAACTCAATTCCCTGAACGAGAAGTGAGCACTGTTATATGGTGAGCCAACTCTCTGGCCACAGTGGATCACATTTTAATGCCCATTCCAGCCTCTGTCCAAGAAACTGTTAGGTGATGAGTTATCCTCAGACACAGCTCCACATGATCAAACCTCGTATCGGCACCACACTTCTATACAACACACATATCTCTGTGATCTATTTATTGTATCCAAATCTTACCAGCTCTACGGACTCTTTTCCATTGCCCATCATTTTCTTTACCCATTTCTAGCTTCCTTGAATCTATATATTATTGTGTATAGTACAATGTGTGATTGACTAATATAGATACTACTGATATGAATAAGGTTGAATGGTCATGGTCATGACTCAGTAAAGCGAGGTACACATGGTGAAAAGAGGCCAGCTGAACAGGTGTCATGTATGACCTACTGCATACATATATACATATAATCTGGGAATTGTAGAAAGACACAGACGTGCTAGTCTATCCCAACGGCATCATTTGCTCATGGCAAATGATATCTGCAAAGACACATCTCCTAAGGCTGCTTTCTGAAATTTCAGATAGGTGTGAACCCCCATTCACTAAGACACTAACTAAGACACAGGCAAGGACGAGTAGTGTCTTAGGTTTCTACTGCTGTGATAAAACACCGTGACCAAAACAAAGTGGGGAGAAAGGGTTCACTTCATCTTACAACCCTCAAATCTCCCCCTGAAACTTTACATAAGCCAAGCCTTCACCATCTGCATTGCTCTCAGCCCCATAATGAGCTCTTGTGGCAACCCCTTAAGCTTTGAGCATCGATGGCTTTTTCAGACTCTACTTCTAAACACCTCTGTAATCTTCTTCTAAACAACTTGGTCAGGTCTGTCATAGCAAAACCCCATGACCCTGGTACCAAATTCTGTCTTAGGTTCCTGTTGCTGTGATGAAACACCGTGACTAAAAGCAAGTTGGTGGGGGTTGGGGGAAAGGGTTTATTTCAGCTTATACTTCCAGGTAGCAAGCAGCCCATCACTAAGGGAAGTCAGGGCAGGGACAGAAGTAGAGGCCATGGAGGACATTACTTACGGTTGACTCATTCTCTCTTGGACCACCCCACAGTGACTGGGTCTTCCCACATCAATCATTAATCACAGAAAATGCTCTACAGACTTGCCTACAGCCAAATCTGCTGGAAGCATTTTCTTAATTGAGAATCTCTCTTTCTGAATGACTCTAGCTTCTATCAATAAAACTAACCAGCACAGGCAATAAGGCTGATGGGGAGGGGCTACAGTTAAAGGGCAATGTATGGGCAAAGATAGAACGACCTTCCCGTCCTTCAACATGGAGGCATCTGGACTGCTTCTCAGCAAGTACTGGTCACGTGTTACTGCAGCAACAGTAACCTTCCCCAACCAAATGCTCTTATGGATTGGACTGTCTAAGTATCTTTTAAACACTCTCTAACCTGAGGAATGACATTGGTCCCCTGTATAGTACTACTCCCATGGAAGGCCATGTGATCAGAGCAGGGTCAGGGAGCACCTTGAAGACTGGAACCACACGCAGGAAGAGACTTTCTCTTTTTCAAGCGTAGGAATGAAGAGGACTTCCAGGTCGTTTCCTGCCTGGTGGACAGAATAGGCTGGAATGATGTAGCTCTTGATTTCTGCCTGTGTTCTACATCACACAGTCCCTAGAAACCTCAGAGCCTACAAAGTGAAGTGTCTTTATTTGTTAGTAAGGTGACCACTGATTGATATTGCTAGTGCCAGACTCAGGGTGCGGGAACCCATTTTGAAACTGTAAGATTGAAACTTTCAGCCTTACCTGTGGACATTGGGAGAAGAAAAAAATGAGGTGATGTTTTAATTGATCACTAATGGTCAATGATTTAAACACCCCTAAGAATGGAACCTAGGCTTGTAGAGTAGTAAACAAAACACGTCCAGCTGCTGGGATAGTGCTGCACCCCAAAACTTCACAGGGTTGAAAATGATGGTGCTTTGGGCTTCTCTAGACCTCTGTGTATCTCTTTCAGTGGCTGTTCAACAATATCCTTTAATGTCCTTTGTAATGAACGGGTGACCCAGCAAGGTGACTTTCTGGAGGTTTCTGAGGTATCCTTAAGAATGTCAGAACCTTAGGCCAGGGTTCTAAGAACTTCTGCTTTGCAGTTGTGTCTAGCAGAAGCTGGGGATGACCTGTGGACTTCCTGCCTGCAGGTGGAGGCAGTTGAGGGTCTGAGCCCTAACCTGTCTGTTCCGATGCTAAGCTTTGGAAGCAGTGTCAGACCCAAGTGACACTGTAGGACATCCAGCCACTGTCAGCTTTGGGTTCTGTGGGAAACTCTTCACCTCCAGGTGACTGGAAGTGTCCTGTGTGGAGTGTGAACTGAGAGGAAAGACAGTAGGCTGTCCACAAGGTTCTCCACAAGGAGGAACGGAGATTGGGATAGGGTCTAAAAGGTGGCAAACTGCACAAGCAGGCATGGGTCAAGACTCCCCAGGACTTGCAGCAGTCCAGTGCAGGGGACTTGCAGCAAGGGGTGTTTATGGGAAGAAAAGCTATAGCCAGAGAGCCCCAGGGCTAGTGTGCTGGCCTGGGTCATCCTTGGGACACTTGGGTGTTCTCTGGTGAGAAACTGTAGGTTCTGCCTTTAGTGAAGGTGTGTTTGCTCTGACTTATCACCTCTGAGTGCACTCAAAAACAGCATTTCTTTTTCCTTTTTTAATTTTAAAATTGTATTTATTCTTTGTTTTCTTCCTCCACTGGGACATGGACCCTGTCAAACACACACAGTAGGGGATGCTTTGATGCACCAGGAAGTTGCTGAGTATCTCAGAGCCAGAAAATGACAAGATCCTTTTCCCGTTCCAGAGAAGACAGCGTGCTGGAGCCTGAGCAGGTGCATGTGGGGTACGACAGGAAGAGAACAGAGGGCGGTAGCTCTAAGGGGCCGGGCAGGAGTCTCTGAGGGCCTGAATTCAGGCAGTGACAGGTCTGGTGTGGAGATGCACAGGAGGAAGCTATTTTGGGGACAGGATCCATAGGACTTGGTGACAGATTGGCTGTGGGGAGGAGAGGGAGGAGGGGGACGTGCTGCTGGGTTTCTGGCCGGGGTTAGGTAGTACAGGGAGAGAGGGAGAATCCAGAGTGGGCGGGGCCTGGCCCGTATCCACTGTATGCTGACAGTATTATCGTGTATGTGTGTCGGGTGCAATCAGAACCCCTGCTCCACTTCTGGCTCTTGAGCATGGCCATTTAACAGCTAGCCCTCCAAAGGTGGCTAGTGGGGATGGCTCTGGGCTCAGGTCCAAGGCTGCAGGGTGGCTCTGCAGGAGCCCCTGGCCCTGTCTGTAAAGCTAAGGCCTGCTCAGGACCTTCCAGACAGCGGCTGTGTTTAGGTAGCCCACTGAGACCCCCTGCTCTTAAAGGAGAAGCAAAATTTATTTTTAAATCTTTCTGGAGTTTTGGGTTTCCTTTTATTCCCAAATGGCCTTTTAAGCTTCTGGCTCCTATATTTAACCTATTTAATGAGATTTCTTTTCCAGTAATTCCTGAAACTGGTAATCTCTAATTGGGTCAAATTCTCTACCCACAAGCCAGTGATGCTATTTTTAGCACAAATCCTCAGGCGGAAGCTCCTTGGGCCTTTCAAGCGCAGCTGTCAGCGCCCGACTTTCACCACACTCCTCTCTCCGGACGGAGCCAGACCTGATTTTCGATATTTTCCCTGCTCACTCCAGCGCAAGCCTGCCCACCCAGCCCTCCAGCCTCCTCCCCATCTGCAGCTCCAGGATGGTTTACACAAATCCATTTAGCGCTCATCAGCTTAGGTCTCCAGTGTCACTATAAATAATCGGGTCCTGGCGGCTTTGGGGAAGCACCTGAACTCTGGAACCACCTGGGGACAGGCAGACAGGTGGGCAGGGGCACATGCTGACCCCAACAGTCACTAGGGGGATTTAGAGAATGTCTTCCTCCTGTCCTCATTCAGCCAGGGTATCTTGCTAGTCTTAGGATGTTCCCATCATGCCTTTGCTCTCCTAGATGCCTCCTGGTGGAGGCCCCTTTGAGCTTTTTTTGTGGATCCAGCAGGGCCTAGCAACCTCAGAGGGTGCTGGCACTCTTGCCCTCCTGTCCCCAGGTCAAGTGCAGGACTATGATCCCCGGGAGCCAAGGTGAGGCTCTCTACCTTTGTAACCCCAGAAAACACACAGGATGCACCAAGAGAGTACAAGGACATTTCTTACAGAGGCTTTTACAGGGAAGATATTGAGCCTACCATTGTTTGAGGAATATGAATTTCATTTCATCTTGGGGAAGGGACAAGGAAGCCACTGTCTACAGTGTGTGTGTGTGGCTACACAGCTTTTGGAGTCTCCTTGCCCTTTGCCAGCACATGACACTATGTGACTAGCAGATACCAAAATAACAACAACTGGCTTCCATCCAGGAATAAAGACCTCTGTAGCCAACGGTCTTTGGACTTGTACTGCAACCTGGGGTCTTTTCTGGGTCTCTAGATGCCCACCAGCTACTCAGATCCTGAACTGAACAGCCTCCTTCATCACATGAACTAAATATACCTCCCTCCATGAACATGCCATTTGTACAGCAGCACGTGTGCTTGCGTGCATATGCGCGTGAGTGTGTGTGTGTGTGTATGTGTGCACGTGTGTGTGTGTAGGCTATATACACATCTTGTGGCTTCTGTTTTTCTGGAAATCTGACTAATACACTTCTGTCCAGTAAACTTCAAATGCTGTCACATACTGGCCTTCTTAAGAGAACGATGTAGAGAGCAGACAGTAATGGAAGGAAGCAGGGCAGATGCAGTCTGGGTGCAAAAGGTCCAGGCTCATTCAGTAGGGGAAGAGCCTGGAGACAGCTGCTTCTGTTCTCCAAACTCTACACTCTAGTACCTCCATGCACTGTTGCTCGAAGAAAATCATACCACATGAGGACATGCTGTAGAAACTAGGCACCTTTTATGAAGTTGGTGGTCGTTCTCAACTAATGTGGATGGAGGAGATGCAGGGCACACATCAGGACAGATTTGGAAAACAGTAGCTGGCTCTGGGAGATCCATACCCACCACTCCTAGGATATACCAAAGAGCTCCGGAGGGCGTAGGAAAGATGCAGCATGTACCATACACCACACTGACCACGCAGGAACTGCCCTTTGCTATGATAGGGGGAGAGGGAACATCTGAGGTTCCCAGTACACTCGAATGACTCTAATTGCCTTTGAATTCAGTGGAAATATATTTTGGTAAAAATTCAGGATATGCACAAACTAGCTTTGGGATCCGTGTGGTGTGTGATGGACATTTAGAAAGATGGCCCTTCCTTAGGAGAATCTGAATGCGCATGTGTAGGTGTCTGGGATGACTCAGTATCTCTGAGAGCAGGAGCAGGATGGGACAGACAGGCCACGGCGCTGTGCACAGACGATAATGGAGGCTGAAGTTTCTGCTGCATGGCTGAGAAGCTGGGACATCAGTCAGTCTGGAAAAGAGATGGGAGGGAGGGAAAGTCACAGAGGAGCTCCCGAGAGACTTCCCAGTAGGGCCTGTGGAGGCATGGCATGTACAGTCTTAGGGCATTGTTGGGAAGGAGATTCTCTTCACCTCCTTAGCTCTCTCCTGGGCTTTTTGAGTGTACTTAATAACAATGAAAACCATGTGCATTTGTAAGATTTACATGTACACAGACTGTGATCTAAGGAAATGCCCAAGAATGGATGATTTTAGACTTCTTAGGCAAAGAGCGGTAAGTCTGTGGAGAGATGGCATGACAGTGGATCACAGTCACACTAGTGTGGAGCACCGTCCTCTGAGCATAGCAGCCCTCTGATTATCTGCAAGATACCCTTAAGATCAGGCCTGTTAGTGTTCTGGTCTAGAAGGAGGAGATGGAGAGGGTTGTTAGACCTTCACCAGAGCCTTCACCGCCTGTCTCTACGTGTCCCTACTGTCTGTATGCAGTTCTGCCCTAGCTGTAGTTATCCAGTGCTTGAGTATAGAGAGGGTGGGAGGTGACCAAAGTGGGGACTCCATTCATTGCAGCTGTGGGAAAGGCATCACCATGCTGGGTGAGACATTTCAGGGGTATAGTGTGGGGTCACTTATGCTCCTGTAAGCAAGCCCCCAATACATGAAAAAGCTTACCAACCTGAATTTTCATGGGGCTGTTGTCTCTTTGGTCTAAAGTTGTTGCCCTACCGCAGGGATAGGTGTTTGTTCCTGTCTCCCATGGAAAGTTCATGAGATGTACTAATTCTAGGGATACACTAAAGATAAAAACATCAGCACAACTGGCCAAAAGCTGGTTTTCTGTCTTTCTGAGACACAGGGGACATCAGAAGACACTGATGGTTGAAGTGGCAGTCATTGAACCTGGATTCTGCCTGCTATGCTCCCTGTCTGCTGTCTGTTAATCACATCTCCTTGTGCAGCTGCAGCTCTGCCTCGAGTGCCGGAACATGTTATATTTCAATTCCAGATTTTCAATTCCTGGGCACTGTCCCCAGGCCCAGGAGCAATAAATAAATAAATAAATAAATAAATAAATAAATAAATAAAATAAAAGAGCCCATACCTCCCACTTCCCGCCTGCTAATGTGGTCATCTCCAGGTCTGGCAGGTGGCAGTGGGAGCCCCATATGTAGAATTTCCAGGCTTTGGAGCACAGAATGGACACAGCTGTGTCTGCCCCAGACCCTGAGTCACAAGAGCCAGCTCTTCTCTGTTTCAAATGAAGGAAGCCTAAGGCTTTTTGTCCTTTTGAAAGAAAGAGTCCTAAACAGATGCATGGGAGGGTTTTTGATGGATGCTGTGTGAAGTAGAAATCCCTTTCCTGTGCCCTGATTCTCCAAAGGTACATAGCAAACACTGAGAAGGGCAGAGATGCGGTGTGTGTATGTGTGAGGAGGTGGGGGTGTGGGAGAGGAGCAGGGAGATATGAATCTGGGAGATGTGAGATGGAATTGGCAAGCCAGGGACTGTCCTGGTCCTTTTCTGTTGCTGTACAGAAGACCCAAGGATTAAGACTTTATAAAGAAACAGGGGCTATTTGGCTCATAGTTTGGAAAGCTGGGAATCTAAGAACACAATGCCAGACTCTTGGGTTTCAGGAGAAAGACTCATGCTGATCCAGACATGGCATAAAGTGGAAGAGGGAATGGGTGTGGCTGCATGGGAGCTGGGAAATGGGGCAGAACAGCTGACTGTCCCTAAAGTACCATTTATGAGGGCTCCACTCCCGTGACCCACACATCTCCCACTAAAGCCTACATCTGAATGCTACTACATAGATTAATTAAGCCCCAACATGAATTTTGGTGAAGACAAACCATACTGGACCCACAGCAGGCATCAGCTTGATCAAGGCTTGAGCCTAGCATGTCAAACACTTTGATTACTCCACTATTCCGAGACCTTCATGTGTGCATTTGATCACATAAAATCATTAACTTTATGGAGCATCCTATAGTCACAGAGCTGGCAACTTCTTTCCTGGCCAAGCTCATGTTGGCAGTGGCTCAACGGCAATTAAAGTAGGCACTAATCTCCCTACAGGTTCACAGGGGAACTTGGTCTCCAAATATGGAGTGGGAATAAACTATGGTACACCTCCTTCCAAATGCTGATCCCTGACTGCAGTCAGAGGCAACCAGGACTAGGTGAGTTCTCTGGCTACTAGGGACACTGTTCTGATGGCAGAATCAAGAATCCGAATGAGTCTCGTCCACGTGTATGTACATGGAGCACTGGCTTGGTGGTCAAGAATCTGAATGAGTCTCGTCCACGTGTATGTACATGGAGCACTGGCTTGGTAGAGGGAAAGTTGTCCTTATTTTGTGGATGGGAAGGGCAGTCTGTGTGTTCATGACTCCCTCCTTCCATGTTTTGCTAGGCATTAAATCCATAGTTCACAGTCATACTCCAGACAGGATGCAGAGCTTGCTAAAAGTCACATAGCTAGCAAGGGTGCCCCCGATGTTGGCTCAGCACCCAGCTACACACACTCTTTTAACCACGAAGTCTCATGACCTGCTATTATTGACATGAACTCGGGCTAGGTCAGATGGGCTGAGCCTTCACTGGATCCATAGCAGGGATCAGCTCACTTAAGACTTGAGCCTAGTGTGTCAAGGTCACTTGAGCGCACGTGAGCCTAGCATGTCAAAGACATTGACTGCTCCACTATTCTGAAACCTTCGTGTGTGCGTTTGATCACTTAAAACTTCAGTCCAGGCCCATTCTGCATCACCAGAATAATCCTGTCCTGTGAAGTCTCAATGAATCACTACAAAAACACATAGACAGGCTCTGTAAGAGTGACAAGCCAGAGGATGACCAGTGACATTCTTCTGTATGGATGGAAGAGAACACTCTGGACCTGAGAGACCCTTTCATGGGACAAAAGTGCTGAAAGTGCCCTGTGAGTTTTAAAACTAAATGAAATTTAGCTATTTATTAGAGGGTGAATGGAGCAGACGGGGGAGAAGAGAGATGTTGTAGTGAGTGGGAAAGGATCAAGATTCTGGCTTCTCAGGCCTATATTCACATGTATGGTTGGCCACGGTGTCCCTTTAATTGTTCACATCTTTTGGAGTGGAAGGTACTCCTGTTGGGGGGAGATTTGTTCTTGGCCCTTCTCTGGACACACTAGTAGATCCTTGACTTGGGGCAGTGTCACTCATGATGCTCTCCGTGTATGAATCTGTGCCCAGTCTTCCCCCTTTTATAATGACCACAGTTATAACAGTTATATGGGAGGTACACACCACCTTTGCTCCCACTGTATTACATATAACCTTCCTGTTTGTGTCTGCAAACTGACCACTGAAGCCCTTTTTCCAACCTGGCACATAGTGTATGCGTCTATAACAATAGCAATTATCGATGCTCCTGCCTTCTGAGGTTGTGCAACAGGGCTTGGCGTGAGGAGCCTCATGCTCCCTCTAGACTGTGAGACTCAGCCAGCATCTGAGCACCAACAAAACAAAGGTGACAAAGGCTATTTTCCAAGATGCTTTGTAACAGACAGACATAAGAAGTTGCAAAGTTATGGCAGCGAGCAAAAAGGATCATGCCATGACTCACCTTAATTCCAAACCTGAATATAGGTTCCTCCAGGTTCACTTGAAAGGCACTGATGCTGGCTTACAAACAAACAAGCAAGCAAGCAAACAAACAAACAAACAAGCAGCCTTGAGCAAGGGGAGAACTGGAAGCCAACACAGAAAAGCATGTGGGTGAGGTTTACTTACAAACAGCATTTAAATGACTTCACTACATGTCTTTCTTTTTCATGTAGTCAGGATATTCTTCAGATGTTCTTTAATAAAATCATCAGGGTAGAAAAAGCACACAACATCAAGTAACAAGCAACTCTATGCCTAATGTGGACACTTGAGAAATCTTGCAGACTTTATAGTATTTAGAGACAATTGGGAATCAGGTGATGACAAGGATGCTTTTTCAAGGCAGTGCCCTAAGGATGGGGCCAGACCATCTTCTCAGCATCAGCTGACGCTCTCCGTGGGTTTCTGCCAAAAGAACACGGAGAGAAAAATGACCAGAAAATGAGGCTGCAGAGCAGTAGGTGTGAATCTTCATGGAAGGAGCAGGGACTGGGGTGAAAACAGTTAGCTTGGGTGCTGACTGGGGCCAGGCAGGCTCTGAGCTCGGAGTGTCTTACAGAGGGAGTAGGCTCCAAGAACAGGGATTAACTGGTTATCAAGTGGTTCCAGCAAACCTTCAGTATGAACTGTTGGAGATGTTGAGTAGGAAGATTTTTGTAATAACGACAAGTTCATGTGGCTCAAACTAATTCTAGAGAAAAATCTCAAATCCTAATCCCCGTACCTAAATAATGGGGGGGGGGCGCACTGGCTCTTACCCTGGGAATTCTCGGGGTCTTCTAAAACAGTCTGGTCAGGATGGACTGAAACTGAAAATTTGGAAGCGGGGCCTCTAGTAGGAAGAACAGCATATGGGCTGCAAAATTTTGTGAGACAGTTCCTGGTGCACCCGTGGGATCCAGAGGTGGTGGTACAGGCTCCTGGCATCCTTTCTACTCTCTGGGTCCTCTGGGACTCTCTCTAAAGGAGAACAGAGGCGCGATCTCAGGGGGCCGGCCATCCTGAGTGAGCACCGAATGAAATTCTGTCCGGTCCCTTCCCTTGGTAAATGGACATCACTAAGATCCGCATTTGAGGCGAATCTGTCCCTGCCACTTGTTCAACTGGAAGTCTCGCCATCATTTGCATGGCCAGCTCCTATTTAGGGAGAGAGCCGCGCTATTTTATCTCTCCTTTCAGCCCTCCCTCACCCATCCCTGCACCTAGACTTCACAGCTTCATTGGACATTGCAGGGCTTTATTCTTGCTCAGGTCAATAGGCAAAGCTTCTACTACCCACCCAGGTGGAGGGCAAATCAGCCACTTAAAGCGCCTTGCATGTGTGACCTGGGATTCTCGGGGTTTCTCGGTGGGCACTGAGTGAGGGCTCCTCTTGGGAGCTGAGTGAGGGCTCCTCTTGGGTGACCTGGTTCTGCTTGCAGAGGGGATACAAATCTAACAGAGCTGTTCCTCCCTCTACTGGGAATTTCTGCGTTTTTAAAACGCCTCCGAAGACTCATAGAGGGGTGGGCTCCACTGTACATAGGAGGGGAAACCAAGGCTCAAAGAGTCAAGAGTGGTGCCCAAGGTCACGTGGCCCCTTGGGCGTGCGGGATCCCGGGCGCTGAGTTGGGCGCGGACTCTGTCCGCCCAGGATCGGGGCTCTTGGGGCTCGCCTGTCGCAGCACGGTCGCCGCAGAGGACCACTGCCGGGGCGCGGGCGGGCGCCAGTGCGCAGGCGCGGCGGGCGGGAGGGGACGCGCTCGGGGCGCGCGCGCTGGGCAGCCGGCGCCCCAACTCCGCCCGCCCCGCGCCCCGGCGCCTCGCCGCCCGCCGCCCGCCCGCCCCGGCGCCGCCGCCCGCGCCCCGGCGCCCCGGGCCGGCGAGGGGCGCGCCCGTGGCCGCGGCCGCTGCATGGCGCTGAGATGGCGGGGGCGCCGCGCGGCCAAGGCGGCGGCGGAGGCGCGGGCGAGCCCGGGGGCGCAGAGCGGGCGGCCGGGCCGGGCGGCCGGCGTGGGTTCCGGGCGTGTGGCGAGGAGTTCGCGTGCCCCGAGCTGGAGGCGCTGTTCCGCGGCTACACGTTGCGGCTGGAGCAGGCGGCCACGTTGAAAGCGCTGGCTGTGCTCAGCCTACTGGCGGGCGCCCTGGCGCTGGCTGAGCTGCTGGGCGCACCGGGGCCAGCGCCCGGCCTCGCCAAGGGGTCGCACCCAGTGCACTGCATCCTTTTCCTGGCGCTGTTCGTGGTCACCAATGTCCGATCCCTGCAGGTGTCCCAGCTGCAGCAGGTCGGTCAGCTGGCGCTGTTCTTCAGCCTCACCTTCGCGCTACTCTGCTGCCCCTTCGCGCTGGGCGGCCCCGCGAGGAGCTCTGCAGGAGGCGCAATGGGCTCGACGGTCGCCGAGCAGGGGGTTTGGCAACTCCTTTTGGTCACCTTCGTGTCCTATGCCTTGCTGCCCGTGCGCAGCCTACTGGCCATCGGCTTCGGGCTGGTGGTGGCTGCCTCGCACTTACTGGTCACAGCCGCCTTGGTCCCTGCCAAGCGCCCACGTCTCTGGAGGACGGTAAGTGTCACCACGAGTCCCCCATTGGGTTGGAGACACATCTGCCAGCAGCACTGGAGGTGGCAGGAGTTTAACGTTCTTCCTATGGGGAAGGTGGGGAAACTGAGGTTCTGAAGGTGGGACAGGTGTTCAAGGTCACTCAGCAAACTGAGGATGCAGTCGGAGGAGCTAGCACCCTCCACCCGGTGTTTCTTACGAGATAAGAGTCCCTAGCGTCTTTAGGGTGGAGACGAGAGACTGGTGTGTGGTGGTGGTGGTAGTGACAGGCCCAAGGTCAGGCAGTAGTTGTGTGGCCAAGCGGGGGACCCAAGCCTGATCCACCGCGCTGGGTTGTACCCGTGTCCCTCAGTAGAGGTACTGAAAAGTGGGAGGGTGCGCGGTCTCCAGGCCAGGCTCCTAGGCTGGCGGAGCGCGCAGCCCCTGGGTTCCTCTCCAGCTCGCCTGGAGCGCATCTGGGGCTCGCTTCTCAATTTCGCGGACCCGAGGGAGCAGTTAGTGGGCAGGGAAGCACTTTGAACCCCACCAGTATCGCTAACCACCCCGGTGTGAATCCGAATTCTGCCCTGAAGGAGAGGAGTTTGCCAAGGTCACACATAATCTGGTCTCCACAGCTTCTGCTCCCAGTCCTAACCCTGGCTCCATGGAGCCTGAACTTTGTCTCTTTCAACTTGGGTGGGCGAGGGGGCTGCCGGGCCAAGGGCATAGGACTTGACACCTCTTGAGGATTCTCCTGGACCCGAGAGGTTCCGGTTTCCCCATACCACCGCACCCAAGCAGGTGGGAGGTGAACCTGGAGACTGTTCCCAGGAGTTTGGGACCTTCCCCTTCGCTGGTGCTGCCCAGGCGTGGCATCTGAGGGAGGGTTTTGTTCCAGGTCTAGCAGTGGGAGGGAGATGAGAGACAGAAAGGTGGGAGAGTCCATCTAAGGAAAGAAGGTAGCTTCTTCGAGCATATGGGAAGTTGTGGGGGGCTGGGCTAGGCACAGACTAACTGGTGTTTTTGAGAGAGATGACTGTCAGTCAGATGTACCTGCTGCCTGTAAGACCAACACAAACACCCAGACTGATGGCAGGGAGCGGTACTTAGTCTTAGGGGCCACGATGACAGGTCTATTGCTGAGCATTCACTGTAGGACTGGAGAGACAGCTGTAGGCTCAGGACCGTGGTGGATTCTCTAGGTGCCTTAAAAGGCTGTGTTCTTAGTTTCTTTATTTCTCTTCTACACAGCTTCTAGGCATTCCTTTTAAAGAAAAGATTAGGGAGGAGTCTGCAAAGGTGCCAGTGCCCCTCCCTCTGGGGTAGAGGAGCCCTTGTCACTTCAGTGGGGGAAAGAAGCCCGTTGTGAAAACAAGGATTCTTAGGTAGCTGCTGGTACCCAGGTTTCCGTGTGACTAGCCTCCAATCTGATATAAATCCCTCCCTCATCAAAACTCAGCCTCTGCCCCGCCTCCTTCTCACCCCCCATCCCCGCCCCCCAAGGGAAGATGCTGCCTCCCACAGAGATGGTTTGAATGTAAGAAGTCCATAAGGAAAGCATGCGTTGAGAATCTGCCATTTCTAAGGCATTTTATCCTCTACTCCCTTATCAACGCATAAATGGGACCAAGTGGGAAAACCTGAGGTAAAGAGAAGCTGGTCCCCAAAGATTTCAATGTCTTCCCATCACGAAATCCTAGGCACCCTGCAGTGTGTTAGTGAACTCTGCCACTAGTATGTGAGAGGCCTGTACCTCACGGCTGCGGCCACCTCCCTTCAGACCCTGTCACCTCTGCTGCTGCACAGCCTTTTGCTGATGGCCCTGCCTCCTCACCTCCGAATTCTAGACAGACAGTACCCAAGAGGGCATGGGGCAGATGCAGAAGGAGGAATGGAAGCCGTGCTGCAGGGTGGCCCTTGCTGCATACACAGGGGTCGGATGTTGTTTGAGGGTGTTAGGTCTCCACAGGAGCCTGCTGGGGCTGAGTCCTGTGAGATCTCCACCTCAGGTTCACACCCCAGTCTCAGAACTACAGCCTTAGCTTCCAGTCAAGGGCAGAGGCTCAGAGCAAACTGACACTTGGTACTGGGGTTTGTGTAGGTGGGCTTGTGAGGGTCTCCTTACTCTGTTCAGGGGAGCAAGGCCCTTCCAGAATCACGGCCTGTCTTCAGAAGGGTCCTCAGAGCCGTGGGGAAGTAGAGGTAGCGGAGCAGGCCCTTTCCTTGGAGAGCTTTTGAGGGGAGGGGAGTCTTGAGAAAAGCAAGCCCGGGCTTGTCTAGCCACCAGCTCAGGACCTCTACCCACAGTGGTCCCCTCCTTCCCTGCCCTTCCTGAGGCTGCAGTAGAGGAGGCAGGGAGGCCTGGGTCCACTGGCTCTGAGCTTTCTCCCATACCCAGTGTTCTTCATGGCCCCGTGGGCTGCTTCTTTTTTTCTTTTCTTTTCTTGCCTCAGATGAGTTGTTATTTCTGTTATTATTTTTCTCTCTTTGAAGTAGCCCAGTTCTATTACACGAGTATGCATTGTGTGTTTCCAGTTAAGCTGCCTATCAGGGTGGAGGAAATGGATTTCAGCTTCTTTTGGTTCTTAACCATAGGTTGTCCGTGATGGAAATTAGGATTGTCAAGGAATATGTGTGCTCTTGTTTCTGTCTATCATCAAAGCTGTTAGCACCACCCTCTGGGGGGTTCGATGGCTTCAGGTGCACTCTTTCTCCTGTAACGTCCCTGATGTCTCAGGGGTAAGGGCTGAGCTCTTTGGGTGCACAGGTGTCTTTGGGCATTGAGCAGGGTGGCTTGGATGGCTCGGATGCTGGCGTAGATGGGTGAAGGCGGGCTTGTGGGTGTCTCCAGGCACTTCTGGAGGGCTGGCACAGTCCTGTGAGTTGGAGTACAGGATGATCTCTGTGCCTCAGTATCTCCCACTGTTGGTGGGAGCAGTAATTCATCCTACAGTTATATAGGACAGCTGTGTTTTCTGAGTATCATGTGTGGATTGTGCCTGGCAGGTGTTCCCTGTCTGTCAGCCATCTTGGAATCAGTGGTATGGATACTGGCACTCTAGTTAGCTGCTTGAAGCCAGTGATCTGATAGTTCGCCTCTAGCTTTGAGAACCAGAATTGTTTGGACTGAGGTGCTTTCAAAGCTACCAGGGAACACTCTGTCTGTCTTCTGTCAACTACAATGGCAGAAGCAGAGTGTGACCATATGGGCCATATGGCTGTGGTGTCCCTGTGGCCTGGACTTTGAGCCTTCACTTTGTCTGACAGGCCCCTATGAAGCAAGGACTTGCAGTAGACAAGGTTGAAGGAGCAGGAATCTAAGCCCAAGCATGGACAGAAAGATCAGGATGGCCCCCGGGGAGACTGTTCCCATAGCTGTGGGCTCTTGTCTTCATCTCAGGTGCTGAGTGGGACAAGGAAAGAACCCCTGCTCTATAGACACCGATATACTGTGTCTGGGGACGTGAGTCACTCATGCTACCTCCTCTGTTCACCCTCACACGCAAGCACGCATGCCCACTCAGAAGCACACCCACACACTCCTGTTCAAGCACCTACACAAATGCTTCATGTGCCCCCTGCCATATTCTCCCACTTATATACTTGTGTTCTCATGCGTATGTCTAATACGCATGATATTTTATACCCACCCACAAATCCACACAACCATACCTCCATGCACACCCAAGCTCGCTGTTGCCTTTATGTCTGTGCATATGCACATGGAAGCACATATACTCACTTTCCCACTCGTACACCAGTGCTCACACAGCAGCACACACATGCTCACTTGCATTAAGAGCCTCATGTCCTCCTATGCATGTGCAGATCATCTTCACGCACACATTCGGGAACCGATGTACTTGTCCACACACACGTGAACACCCAAGCATGCTTCTCTGCACACTTATGCATGCTCATGGCCACTCATACCATGGGGCTGTTCAAATGCATTTTCTTTAGCGTCGGTATATCATCAGGAGGGAGCTGTAGCCCCAAGGAGGGTAGCATGGGCAGAGTCCCAGCAGTACTTGGGCAGAGTCATTGGCTAAGACCTACCTCCTGCATGCATTCCTATTTCCATGACTGTGGGTCACTTCTGGGTCTTCACTGTGGAGTGTGGGGTTTAAGCTCAGACATCGTCTGATTCATTGAGATTGTGTGTGTCTGTGTGAGGCCAGTGTGCCACAGGGACGAGGTCCAGGGTCTCAACACTCAGTGAGGAAAGGAGTGGGACTTCCTGATACTTAACCCCAGCCAGTGTGGGCTTGTTCCCCACGCGTGGCAGTAGCTCCTTCAGCATGTCCCTCCTGTAATCCTTCCTGGGACTCTTTCTCTGTTCTTTTTAACCTCTTACTTTCTCCAGACCTTGTCTCAGTTGCACAGGAACCTACTGTGTATTCTTATGCTAAGGAGCCCCACCCTCCTACTATGTGCTATGCTGAAACACCAACTGGACGTCCAGGCCAGGTTGAAGGCAGCATAGACCCTGAACGATCTGCCCTCGGACTGGAGAAAGGCAGGGCCTGCTTTGATGGCTGAGTTGGGTGTTTGCTCTGCCTTTAGTTGGGAATAAGGAGAAAGCTTGGAGCCATGCTGTTCAGAACTGGTGAGACTCTCTGGGTGTCCGCCTGATCCGTGCACACTCACGTGTGTAGTCATGTATGTGTGTGCATGGGTGCATACTTGTAGAGATTTTCACAGAAATGTGTACTTGTGTCTGTGCATAGATCCATGCTTGAGTGTGCCTATGCACATATGAAGAAGAGGTGATAGCATCCAGAAGGTTAGTCAGGTGACCAGGAAGCCACCTGTGGTGTGACAGGGCCCCTTGGTGTCTCTGCTTCAGCCTCTACAGAGCTCTACAGAGAAATTCTACACTAGCAACATGTGGATTTTTTACTCTAAGAACACAGAACAGCCCTTATATATAGTACAGTGTTTCTGAAAGAGAGGCTCCAGTCTTCAGAAGTGGCCTCAACCTGAGGCAGTACTCATACACAGTACTGCTTGGCTGGCTCCCCAGTGCTCCCCACTGGAGTGCTCTTTTCTTAGCATCGGTGGTTTATCTGCTTGTCCCCATGCCACACACTTTGTGTGGTGCTTGCTCACCTGCTGCTCTGTTCTCTGCTTTCTTGGAGCACTGATGATGCTTCTGAGAGACAGGAGGGTCATTTTTGCTAACACAGTAGTCTCTGAGTGAGAAGGGGTGACATGTATTATCTTGAACTAGGAACACAGGTTCCTTGCCTCAGGACCATGACTGCGTTGGAATACCTGGTCACTTCTGTTGTCAGAACCTTATCACAGTCTTAGGTCAGTGCTAGACCATCAGTCCTCATGGTCCCCTTGATCTCTTGATGCTGCACACAGTCCTTTTAGTGCTGTTCCCGGGCAACAGGACCTCTGTGCTCTTCAAAAACCTATATAATATTTTACTCTTTGGAGGGTGTCTTTCCTTCCTTGCCCACCTGCATGATCCAGAACAGAGTTGAGAGCTCCTAGCCTGTGGGTATCATGAGAATTGTTATGTATGATGCTTCCCTGCTTCCCTGCCAGTACAGCAGAGGGTCTCAGCAGCCCCCTGTGGGAGGGGCATGAATTACCATGCAACCCTTAGAAGCAGTTTTATCATGTGAACTGCACATTTGGCTGAGTGAGTCTATTGGAGAGGGACAGAGGAAAGTTCAAGAGACTCTGGAAAGTGGCAGATGGGAGCGATCCAGGAGCAGGGGCAGCCCACTCCAGAACATTCTACTCCTGCAGGGAAAATATGCCAAGAGCATTCTGATTGGTGGAGGTGCACTCGGCACCTGCCAGTGTGAGGATGCTGCATTGAAGTCATGTGTGATGGCAGTCCAAGGGCGCTAGGCTTGCTTTGCCTTGTGCCTTAACCTGAGGGAGGCACATCGGCCTGGGAAGATGACTTGTTTGCCATCTGAAGCAACACAGCCTCTAAAGGGCTGGAAAACTCAACCCTTTGAGCTTCTTTCCATGGCCTTTTCTCTAACTGTATTCCCTGTGGTATGAGGGGCTAATGGAATGATCATGTGTTAAGAGTCATTGGTTGAGGCCCCGCCCCCTTCACTTGTAAACACTTAAAATCTTTTCCGAGCATTGAGAAGTGAGTGGCAGGTAGGGTCTCATCCAAAGACCACAGCCCAGAACTTACCCAGAGATCTTATCTCTTAATGGTTTCTGCTGGTGTCTGGGTATCTAAAGAGGCTGGAGTCATATCACAGAGACTATCATGGGGGATGGGCGAGTTGGAAGTAGAACTGTCTGAGGCTATAGTGGGTGAATTCAAGCTTCTTCCCTGGAAGGCTGAGATGTCCACTGTGTTGCTGTTCATTGACCCTCTGGGCAGAGTGCAGGGAACTGTGGGGAGCTTTTGCCTTTGGTGAGAACTGTCCCTGGTTGCCAAGCCACATAGAGCCTCACTCATAGCATTCTTGCTGGTGTCCCTGAATCAGCCCTTCTTGCTTCCCTTGGCATCTGAAGATGTGGTCTAAGTGGTCTAGAAGGAGAGGTCCCACTTGCTGGGAGAGGGGTACTGTGGGGGTGGGTAAGTGCAGCTTCTATGTGTTTACCTGGGAGCCTCTTGGTATTGAGGTACAAAGAGTTAAACAGGATACACCAAGGAGCATGCCTCCTAGGTCCCGGGGAAAGTCGTTTCCTGGCCTGGTGACCACAGGTTCACGAGTGGGAAACTAGGTGGAAGGAGCTTGTGGGGAGTCACCATATTCTCGTTTTTATACTTGTTTTTATTTTAACCGTGGAAAATTCAGACACTCCCAGAAGCAAGAGACCAAAACCATGGCTCCTGAATTGCCGTCACTGTCTCCAGCAAAGATCGGCATTCTGTTGGTCCTCTTTCAAATGAAGCTAATTCTAAAGCGTTTACTAATTCAGAACCAGAGAGCGAGCAAGTGAGCGAGCAATTACATTAATTTAAAAACACACTTGTGCGTGCTGTTGAAAATGCAGGCACAGTTGGAAGAAAGTGACATACAATCAGACCCTGGCGGACACCCATAGGCAGGAACTGGCGGTGTCTAGCTAAGGAGGCCCAGAAGGAGCCAAGAGACTGACCTACCTCTCAGTCCCCACCTGTGAGCGGCTGTACAAGGTGAGGGCTGCCCATGGATTTGCCACTCAGTGTGCCTTGGTCTGTGTGGGGAGCAGTGTGTGGATTCGGGTCCTTCTCTGAAATGACAAAGATGCCATAAACGGATGCGAGAGAAGAGTCCCCTGAGCAGGCCCTGTGCTCATGCCCCTGTGTCTTCAGACAGCCTGTGGTACTCTCTGTCCTCCAGTCAGTTTGAATGATGCCTGGGTTTTGTACTTGCTTCAGGGGCAGCCCAGAACACCACAGGTTGACAGCTGGAGCAAATTCAGTGGACAGGTTTGCATACTAAATAGGGAGAAGGATAAATATGGGAACCACAGGATGGTAGAGGGCCACTCAACCCTATCAAGGGGTCAGAAGAGCCTCTTGGTCAAGGCTGCAGCTGGGACAGCAGTCCTGAGAATGTGAGCTGTCTGCAGCTGTATGCCACACATGACAGGACACGAATCGCATATTTGTGCATGCTGCACAGGGGGCAGAATCCTGGGAGGTGGACAGGGTCAGGTTAGCCTCCAGTGTGCTCCAGTTTTAAGGCTCTTTCCAGAGCATAAAATGTCGGGGGTGGGGTGGGGGCTGGGGGAGGGCGTTGCAGGGAGGCACATCTGATGTAGGGAGAGTTAGTCAGCATAGGTTGTACTGGTGGTGAGGGTGGATAGAGGTAGGAGGCCCAGAGGCCTCAGGGACAGGAAATTGCTGAGGTGGGGGCCAAGAGAAGAGACTCACAGCTCCTGGCCTTGGCCATGTATGGTCTGTGTATGTCGTCCAGAGCAGAAGAAGCAGGTGCTTGGGAGTGTGGGGTAATGGTGTCAGGTTGGGGTTGGACATTCCTTCAGGATGCTGAGATGTGTGAGATGTGTGTGTGTGGGGGGCGGGGTTCAAAGTCAGGGCTTTTCCAGGTGTGGCTATAGTGACCTTCCAGGGGCTACCCAGTGCCCATCCAGGTCTCATGACTTTCCTCATCTCCTTGGGGAACTGGGTTTTCAACAGCAAGCACTTTACCTCTGTGGGTGTGGCTCCTTACTGCCAAGCTGCTCTGCTTGGGCTGACGGGTGCTGCTGAGCAACCTCCCCCTGGAGTTGCTCTCTTCTGTCCTCTTTGTCCTTCTTGTGCTCTTTGGGGGGGGGGGAGGGGGAAGAGCTTCCTCCCTTTCTTTGGGGAGTGGGGAGTTGACCTCTGAGACCCAGGGTGACCATGCGTGCTTGGGAATGTCGCCAGTGTCTGCCATCCTGCAAGCCAGCCATCGATTTCTGTCAGCATGACTCTCCTTACACATGGCTTGTAACTCAATACCACTTGGTTCTGTTGCTCCTGTGGTCTGAATATGGCTGCTTGGAGCTCTTTTGTGTACTCCTGTGTGCTCTGGCATACTCCCCCTACCCCATCTCCAGTGACCTCTACACACCTCTTCCTTACTCTGTGGCATGGAGGGTGCTCCAGACTGTGAATCTCTGCCCCAGTCTGAGAATCAGCTCTTCCATCCAGGGACCCTTTCTGCTTGTTTGAGATAGGGTCTTACTATAGTCTGGGCTAGCCTTGGATTGCCATCTTCCTGCCTCAGTCTCCTGGGTTTACCAGTGTCTTGCATCACACCTGACTGAGCCTTGCTTTTCCTCAGAGGTTCTCATGAGAGGCCACCGCCTGAGCTCCGGGCACCCTTGTTGTTTCTGTCAGCAGTGCTAACAGATCTGCAAGAATGCACATTCCTGTAAATATTGTATTTGAGCCCATCTGCTTCTGAGTTAAGCTGGGCACAAGTTCATTCTGATGCAGTCTAGTGTGGTATTCCATGGACAACCTCAACTCCCCCCTTGCGGAGACATCACCCCTTCCTGTACAAGGGAGCTGGCTGTGGTGATGTTTTGAGCATGCGGGTGAAGCATATGGAGATGTTGATCCCCGTCCCTGTCTTTCCTGGAACCTCTGCATCTGTGCCTTTGAGAGATTCCAGGTTCCTGGGAGATCCTCCTTCTCTGGATTCTGCTTGGCCAAGCAGGGGCTATGAATCCTTATGAACTTATTTGCAGCTGGTCTTCAGGATCTGGTGCCAGCATGCTCTGCATCTTAATGGGGGAGATGACTGGCTCCATGCAGTTAATTTGGTTATGATTTCTGTGGGGTGAACATTGATTTGGACGCAGAGTTTTCCCCCTCATCACTGGGGTGTTTTTCAGGTAGGGGCCACTGCAGGGGACTGTGCACGTGCTGCAGCACCTGGGAAACCCTGTCTTCTTCCTTGCCCTCATTGTGTCTGTCTGAAGAATGGGGTCAGTGGCACAGAGTGAGTTGTGGATGCAGGGAGAATGTGGAGCAGTTATTAGAGCTGGCCCTGTTCTCACAGACCCAGCTGGCTCTGCTGTGCCACACGCCAACCTTCTGCCTGGCTGGGAATATTCATGGCATTCTGTGAGATTAGCATGGTTGCTGCATTTGGTGTGGAGTGTTCATGTGTGCATGAAGAGATTGGGGCTTCTGGAAACACGAAAATAGTTAAGAGGCCTTGAACAAAGCATCCATCCTTTGATTTGAGACAGATGTGGAGTCCACAGACAGAATCTTGGAAGGGATCACAAGGGGGAAAAAAAAACTACAGGTGAAGAGGAGAAAGGAGATAATTTTAAAGGATTAGAATGTGACTGGGTAGAAGGCCAGAGAGAATGCACTGGGACCAGAAGCCTTGGATTCTCAGGCTGCTTGACTGCAGTGGCCACAAGGCCAATGTGGGTAGTGGCGGTGGTGAATCAGGATGCCTTCAGGGAGTGTGGAGGTGGGATGGGAACCAGCACTCCTTCCCCCGAAAAGATACCGTAGCCCGTGGCTCCTTTGTCTGTGATAATCTCACAAAGATTCTAAGGCACTTCCCTCTTACCATTATGAGGAATTATTCAACCATACTTCCAGTTTCATGTAGTGGACAATGTGTCTCTTGGGTCCAGAAATTGAGAAAGCTTCATGGGGAGAATTGCGAATCTCTAACCCCATGGATAGCATAGGTGGTGAGTTGGTGTCAGCCAGGTGAATGCAATTGTATCACTGTCCAATAAGAGGAGGGGTTACAGGGTTAGCTAGGTGAGCCAGGCCTGGGCAGGTGAGAGGCATTTAGCAGATCTCCCCTAGTCTTCCTGAGGGGTCACTTTCCCCTCACAAGCCATTCTCTACACATCTTCTCCATGGGGCTGTCTGACCCACTGCTCTCTTTCCCTTGGTGGCTTGTGGGAAGACAGCATCTTGAAGAATTTTGACTTCCCTGATGATGCAGCCTTCCAGATGTCCTAAGGGTAGTTGGGCATACTTCTGTCCTGGAGCAGGCAGATTTTTAGCTAGTGAACATGTAGAGGGGAGTTTCTCACTTCTGGTGGTGAGAAGCCAGGGGTCTCCCAGGGATGCCCCTGTGCTTCGAGGAGATAGGTAGCCAGTCCATTCTCACAGTCTTCCCCCGCTGTGGACAAGGGCTCTGATGTTAGGGAGGAAGGTGCAGGAGGCCTAGCACCTGACAAGTGAATGAAGTGGCTTTTGCCTATCCCATCCACTCTCAGTCGCAATCTGAGTCTGTGTTCATAGAGGATGTCATGGGAGAAGACACGATGTGGGCAGATCTCAGAAGGGAGGCTTTAATTGTAGTTTTTACTTTAAGGGGTGGTATCTGTCTGCTTTTCACTTCTTCTAGAAGGTGCAGGTAGCCTCTTGGCAGGCCCTTCCCTGGGGCTCACTAACTCATAGCATGGCTCTTTCCTCTGGCCTTGGCCTATTGCAAGTTCCCCTGCTGTTCAGAGGTTAATCAGGTGTCCCATTAGTGCTCAGTCCACTATGCTGTCCTGAAAGATGCTGTTTGTATGCAGGCTCATCTACCTGGTCCCTCACACCTCAGCCTTGGCTCTTGTCTTGCCTTAAGGACAAGGGGAGGGTGACACTGTGCCATCTATCCTGTGACACTGAGCATCTCCTACAGGGTCATCTTTGTAATGGCCATGATGTCTGTACTGGCTAGTTTTGTGTCAACTTGACACAGCTGGATTTATCACAGAGAAAGGAGCTTCAGTTGGGGAAATGCCTCCATAAATCCAGCTGTAAGGCATTTTCTCAATTAGTGATCAAGGGGGAAAGGCCCCTTGTGGGTGGGACCATCTCTGGGCTGGTAGTCTTGGTTCTATAAGAGAGCAGGCTGAGCAAGCCAGGGGAGACAAGGCAGTAAAGAACATCCCTCCATGGCCTCTGCATCAGCTCCTGCTTTCTGACCTGCTTGAGTTCCAGTCCTGACTTCCTTGGTGATGAACAGCTGTATGGAAGTGTAAGCCGAATAAGCCCTTTGCTCCCCAACTTGTTTCTTGGTCATGATGTTTGTGCATGAATAGAAACCCTAACTAAGACAATGCCCAAACCAGTGTGTGCTGTGGGGCCTGGTGTTCTATCTACCCAAGATCCAGATCTAGAGATGTTGCTATAGCTTTGAGCCAGTTTTGCTTTAGGAGGTTTGATAGACAGTTGTGTAGCTTTGTCTTCTTGCAGGACTCCTAGCAGTGGGAGCAGGGGCTGTCTCTGACTCTGTTGCCTGCTTTTGAAGCCCTTTCCTCTTATTGTGTTGCCTCATCAAACCTTAATAGAAGAGGAGGTGCCTAGTCTTGCTGCATAGATATGCATGGATGGTTGATAGCCATGGGGGGGGGCCTGCCCTTTTCTGAGGAGAAATGGACAAGGAGTGGATGGAAAGAACAGGGAGGTGGGATCAGGGTCTGGGAGGAGAGGAGGGAGGGGAAACTTCAGATGGGATGAGAGAGGAGGAGGAAGAGGAGGAGGAGGTTTGTGAGTCCTAGAAACAGCAAACCTGGCCCTTGAGCTGAGCCCTATACCATTGTTTACCACCTTAGGTACTTTCCAGAGAGCTCTACCAGCCCCCGGGGAGTTGGTGACATTGGTTGTCTTTGCTGTGTATATCATGTACCCTCCCACAACTCCTGGCCTGGGAAGTCACTCCATGTACTTAGTGTGTTTTCCTCTAGCGGAGTGATTTACCTGACTTCCCGTGAGTTGAAAGAGCCACAGCGATGCTATTGGAATAGCCTGTATTACTAAGCACACGGTCCAGTGAATCTCCCAGGGGATGAGTAGGTGCCAAGAGGAAGTAACACAGGGTGGGGTAGGGCTGGAGTATAGCTACTGAGGACACAGAGGACACACACGTTCTCATCCTCAGTGAATTCCATGATGTCAGGATCACAGTGAGGTTCTCAAGGTCACATGGTGAGGTCAGGGTCACAGTGAGATTCTCAGGGTCACAGGGTGAGGTAAAGGTCACAGTGAGATGCTCTCTCTAATATGTTTCTAGAGTACCTGTGACCACTACTGGTTTATGACTTTGAGATACAAAGCTTTATTTATGACAGATGGAATTCATGAAGTTAGAGGTACCAATCCAGAAGGGATTTAGTGTTTGATGACAAAGCAGGGGTGTAAGTAATTAGAGGATGATTGCAAAAGCAAATTAAAGAACTTGTCTGGTTACAATCTCACCGTTACCGTATTTGATGCACCCCACCGGAAGGTGCCAGCAACACAGCTCTAAATTAACTGCTGCTTCCACTGCTTGGGCTTACGTTCTCATTTTCATTAGTAAGGCATTTGCAACAGACAACTCTCTGTCAGGCTTGGCCCTGCTTGCACATCAAGTCAAGGTTAAGGTCACGCGTGAGACCTGGATGCTTTAAGACAGTCTCCAGTTTCCGTCCTCATTTTAAATTCTTTTGGAAGAGGTCTTCTCACACAGCCTGAGTTTGAAGATGCCCAGATCCTTCTCTGCTGCCCAAATCTGCCCTCTATGGATCTCCCGCCTATTCCCAGGCCAGCTTCCAGGAGTGCCAAGGGCTGGCAGTTCTCATCCCAAGGCTGTCTCAGGCTCACTCCTATCCATTGTAACCCTTCCTGGTTAGGACATCTCTGCAGTTTCCCAGCAGCTTTCGGGAGACATTCACGCTAGCTTTTGCCCTTGTTCTGTGTGTGTAGAGTATGGGACAGCCATGGCTGGACTCCTTGAGGATCATCAATGAGGAGTGGTAGCACTCAAAGCCGGCATCCTCCTCCTCCCTCATGCAGAGGTGGAAATGCTGGCTTTAATCAGATAGAAATTCTATACATTAGCAGCTGACAGACCCATATCACCTTGGGTTGGGTAGGCATCCCCTGCTGTGGGGGCTACCATGCTCCTCTGTGATTCATAACAAATGTCTCTGCCCAATTCTGGTCCTGTGGTCTGCTAGGTGCTGGGACAGGCCAGGGGAAGAGACCTTTGGGGGAAGTAGGCAGGGCTGATGTCTGGGGTCTGAGCTGAGTTTTTTGGCCATTGCCAATTTGTGTCAAGTCTTCTGGTCCTGTGGGATCTTGACCAGAGCTGGGTTAGGGGTACAAGCTGTATTCCTGAGATCCTAGCTAATCAAACTGGTAGTGTCCTTCTGGCCTTCAGAGAAGGCCTAAGAACTGGGCTCCCTGAAGGCCCCTCCTCAGCCTGGCTGTTACTGTAGAAGGGGTTGATTACAGAGCAGGGTCTTGTGCTATAGTTTACTTTGTGCCCAAATCAATGACTTGAGTTCAATTTTTTGTCAAATTATCTCCTCTGAATCTTACTGGCATGTTCCATGTAGTGTTGAAAGCAGCAGCCATTTATATTCTTTGGTAGTAGGTGTATTGTTGTGGTGGGACTGTCATAACAGAGTGCCATAGAGTGTGTGTGGGGGTGGTGGTGGGGGAGGGTGGTGGTTCATATAACAGAAACCTGCGTTCTCACAGCTCTGGAAGACGAGATCTACAATCAAGGTTGGGGCAGGGATGGCTACCCCGGGCCTTTCAGTCCTCTGTGCCCCGATCTTAGCAATCTGGTTGGATTGGGGCTCACACTAATGTTCTTATTTTACCTTAATTACTGCTTTTAAGGATCTGTCTTTAAATATAGTTATGCCCTGAGGTCTTCCAAGATCAAGTAAAGACATGATCAATAAAACACATGTAAAATTGGAAGGGGGTAAAATTCAGCCTCGATAGAGCTGCCCCCCAATCCCTGACATGATGGAACATTGTTATCTGTTGTATGGGCAGAGGTGTGTTTCTGCCCCATGTGCCACCTGCTCTGCTTCACTGTGGCTCTGTCTGGGTGGTGCTTAGAGATCCCTGGGTGGCTGTGAGTTTGGAGCTGGCTGAGGGGTTATTGGAGGGTCTCTGTGTGCCCTCCAGCACTTGCCTAGCCTGGACAGACCCTACATCTGCACCTGTTCTCTCCCTACAGCTCGGTGCCAATGCCCTGCTCTTCTTTGGTGTGAACATGTATGGCGTCTTCGTGCGGATCTTGACAGAGCGCTCCCAGAGGAAGGCCTTCCTGCAGGCTCGAAACTGCATTGAGGACCGGCTGCGGCTGGAGGATGAGAATGAGAAGCAGGTCAGCGTGTTCAGTACAAGGTGGCCCTTTGGCCAGCTCTGCCCCTCTCCCCACTGAAATCTGATATGTGTATTATCTAATAAAGGGCAGTCGTCGTTGTGATGTGCCTACTTCTCTCCTTGAG
This sequence comes from Mus caroli, assembly GCF_978045245.1. Lineage (NCBI taxonomy): Eukaryota > Metazoa > Chordata > Mammalia > Rodentia > Muridae > Mus > Mus caroli. The sequence goes on along the minus strand of NW_028227268.1, from coordinate 116,329,710 downwards.
CCTCAGTCTGCTTTAATGGCAGGGCTGCAATGCTCACTGTTTCGTGGTAGGACCTGGGAAAGAGAGGAATCTGATGAGCAGACAGCCTGGGCTTGTTTCTCTGAAGGAGCTGAGCTGCTTGTAAGCCATGGATAATTGTGGGTGGCGTGTGGGCGTCTCATCTTTCTGACGCATCTATAGTGGGTTTACGTAGGCTTGGGAGGGTGGGTCCTGGCACACCTCGGCTGAATGTAAATGCTCATCTGGCCTGGTCTCAGGCATTCAGCTTGCTTGGCCTGAGAGCCCTCCTTTGCAGTGGTCTGCTGAGGCAGTGAGACTAGTCACCCTGTTCTGCAAATGAAATTGGCCAGCAGGGACATCAGTCCCATTGTCCCGCTGTGGCTTGTCATCTGTGTGTCCTTGTCTGGTGTAGGGAGGAAACTTAGCCCACTGGGTGAGCTAAGAAAGGGTGACTCAAGGAAGTCTAAAAGTGAAGCCCGGTGCATCATGGGTTCCTTTACCAGAGGAATCCAGAATCTTCTTTCAGCTTGGGGCTCACAGGCACTCTTTATACCTCGTAGTGGTTGTCCAGGCTACAGGACAGAATAGCTATTTCTCAACTGTTTTTTTTTTTAATCTTCCTCGTCAATAAAATATATTATTACACCCACAGTTAATTTAAAAATGTCTCTTCTCATGTCTGGCACTGTAATGAAATCTAGTATTTATAGCAAAAGTTGTATATAATTGAAGAATCAATCTCCTATGTATTTTTAGATCGCATGTGTGTTAATGAGTGTATGCCACGTGGCTCAGCATATGGAGGGCAGTGTTTGTGTGGATGGGTGTGTTCATGCCTGTGGGAATGCATATGTGGCTACGTATACATTTGTGCACACATTGGCACACATGGAACTATGGGAATGTTTGTATGTGTACATGTGTTTGTGTGAATGTCTATGTATAGGCAATGTGTGTGCTGTATACTGTATGTATAAATATGTGAATCAGACATCTCCACAGGTTTCTTCCTTGGCCTCTAGAGTCACCATAGTGATATTGGTATTTCCATGGTTCTTTCTAAGAAATGACAGTACCACTTCTGTGGGTGGCTTTTTGATTGTTTTTCATATAGGACCTTGCTACGTAGCCCAAGCTAGTCTTGAGCTCTTGAGCCTCATGTCTCAGCCCCTCAAGTGCTGCAAACGTACTCAAGCACCACCGCACCTAGCATGAGCGTGGCTTTATTACCTCACAAGGTCGAGAAGTGGATCTTTGGGAAATCTTCTTGTCTCCCTATAGGCATCCTGCAGGGTTGAAGCTGCAGGCTTTTCTGTGGGCCACGCTTGGGCATGTTTCTGAACTAGGCATGCTTGGGTGTGTTTCTGAATGAGCCCATGGCTTCTCTCTGATTGACTCTCATTTTCATCTTCTGATCAGCATTTTCCTACATCCTCTACTCTGGTCTGATTTCATTGCCCTCTTATCTTTCCTGCCTTTTCCACTGACCACCTTGCCTCATAGCATTTCTCCTTCCCTACTTTTTCCTCATGGCTATGAAGGTTATTTATTTTATGAAGGTATTTAATTGTATTTCAATTAATCTGTATTAATTGGGTATGGTAATATAAGAGGTGTGGTGTGATATTGCAACAAGCACATGCAGGATGCACCAGTCAAAGTCAGGACAGTCAGCATTTCTTTCCTGGCCTTTTTTTTTTTTTTTTCTCTAAATCTCATAGTCCCTGCACTTCTTTCTGCTGTTTTCATAAAATATGCAGCAGGTTGTGAAGTCACTCCACAATGTTCAGAATGCCGGACGGAACTCCTTTCACCTCACCGTGCTTTGGCACCTATTACCCAAGTTCCATCAGTAACTCGCCTTCCACCCTCTGGCCGTCACTATTCTGCATTCATGTTGGCTTATCTCAGCTTCTATTCATGAGAGATGTAGAATATACAGTTTATAGCCTTCCAGTGTCTGGCGCCAGTTTTATTTAACTTGACCTGATGCCCTCTGGTTCTGTTTATTTTGCAGATGGCATGATTGTGTCCTTTTCCATGGCTGAATGATATATTCTTTGTCCCGTCAGCCAGTGGTAGTCACCTTGGCTGCTTTCCTGTCATGGCTCCTGTGTGGCTGGTGTCTTTATCGCTTGAGCGTTACCTCTGTTGGTTTTGCAGCAGCCCTGAGAACAAGGCTGATTCCGGCTCTAACGATGAGGAAGGCAGATGAGGGGAAGGAAGTCCAGTGCCTATGGAATTTTTTTTTTCTTGGTTTTTTGAGACAGGGTTTCTCTGTGTAGCCCTGGCTGTCCTGGAACTCACTTTGTAGACCAGGCTGGCCTCAAACTCAGAAATCTGCCTGCCTCTGCCTCCCGAGTGCTGGGATTAAAGGCGTGTGCCACCACGCCCAGCGGAATTGAAGGAAGTTTCCATTGGGTAATGACATCAACCTCATTAACCAGGTTAATGCCATTCACTTCTAAGGGTTTGTCTTCATGTGTGGTTTTTTTTTTTTGAATAAATTTAATTTAATTTTTTTTACATATTCACTTTACATCCCATTCTCTGTCCCCTCCCAGTTACCCCCTCCCACAACCCTTTCCCCACCCCCTTCTCCTCTTGGTATCCCCTGACCCTGACATATCAAGTCTCTGCAGGGCCGGGCACATCCTCTCCCACTGAGGTCAGGCAAGGCAGCCCAGCTAGAAGAACATTTTCCAAGGACAGGCAACAGCTTTTGGGATAGCCCCTGCTCCAGTTATTCAGGACCCACATGGAGACCAAGCTGCATATCTGCTACATATATGCAGGGAGGCCTAGGTCCAGTCCATGTATGCTCTTTGATTGGTGCGTCAGTCTCTGAGAACACCAAGGGTTCAGGTTAGTTGACTCTGTTGGTCTTCCTGTGGAGTTCCTATCCCTTTGGGGCCCCCAGTCCTTCCCTCAACTCTTCCCCACCCTCCATCCACTGTTTGGTTGTGGGTGTCTGTATCTGTCTGAGTCAGCTGCTGGATGGAGTCTCTTAGAGGAGAGCTATGCTAGACTCCTGTCTGCAAGCATAGCAGAGTATCATTAATAATGTCAATGTATATTCTTTAACTACACAGTTGTAACTTCATCTGTATATCCTCATTTTCTGTGCAGTGGCTTGACATTTTTGGGGGGTGCAGCCACACATGTTGTGCTTTGAGTAAACTGCTCTTTGTGCCTTGCCCAGCAATCTCTGCCACTGCTATTTAGACACTGTGCTTTAAGAAGCCCTTTTTTCAAGCAGTCATCTAGCTTTCAAGTATTTCCTTATGGTTATTTCGGTGTGAACTTGACATCGCCTGGAGTGTTTTCCTCAGTGGGGTGCTCCTGTATTTCTTTAAGTAATACCTGATTATAGTCCACCCTAAGGCACTGGTACCCTGGGTGTTCCAGGGCTACAGCAGCAGCTACCCGGGGGACTTCAATTAGCAGGCTTTGCCAGTCCTTGGGACTTGGGACTTACATTGATTGTGAACTGCAGGCTTGCATCTTGGCTCCAGTAGGGAATCCTGGTGTGGGGGTGGGGGTGTTTTGTATCATCTGTAGGAAATAGTAGAAGATTGTTCAGAATGTCTGAGCTGATGGAGCCTCATGGGTGGAACATAGGCAGAGACACCAGTGGGGCACTGCAGTGGGTACAGTGTCCTCCGCTCAGAGTAAAACAGGAGGCTGAACGGTTGTTGAACCACTGCTTGGGGAGGGTCTTATGCCAGGGCAACGGTGAGGACCAGACAGCAAGGTCCTTGGTATAAGCAGGAGACATGGAGTGGGTGAGGTATCAGTACCTAGGCAAGCTTCTGGATGCAGTGAGGATTAACTAGCAGGAGTTTGAAGATCTCAGTTTCCCTCCTCCCTGGGGTAGGGTCTGTAACTGAGGGGGCCCGTCAAGTAGAAGATCGGGCTCTGTTCTCAAAGCAGGCGTTGGACTCAAGAGACCATGTGGCATGTAGCTGCCAGATGTGCTGTCTGTGGTCCATCCTGATCATCTGGATCTGTAAAGGGCAGAGTGCTGAGCTGCTGTTCTAAGACACAAACCTCTGTGTGATGGCACTATTCTCCCACCAGCTTACTCCCCCCACCCTCATGCCATGTTGTCCCAGGGACTTGTGGAACAGACAGAAATCGCTGAGACATTAGTGATCATGCCCCAGCACCATTGTTCAGGGCTGTAGTGTTTTCTACTGTCTTCGGATTGGTCGTCTTGACTCTGTCACCATAGCTACTCGTATGCAAGTTCAGTTACTTTCTATTGTGCTGGCATTGTGTGCTGCCCCTGCCCTCATGCACATCTTGAGTGGCCTGGATGGTGGCACCACGTGAGAATTTGCCATCTGGGGACCACTGAAGTATTCAGTACCTACATAGACTGTGCTTTTCGCCCCAGCCTCATGAAATAGGACTGTCAAGGGCAGCTGACGGAACCTGTGTCATCTGAGGTAGGGCTATGCTGAGAGATTTTTCTGTTGATGCTATCAAGGTTGACTCCTTACAGTATTTTAGGGTGCGAGGCCCCCATCACCCTAATCAGCAGAATGTAGTTTGCTCTGCTTTAAAGGAAGTATGAAAATAGTTTATTCTGAAGCAAAGATAAATGACCAAGGCCAAGATGGGATTAACTATGGACTGACAGGCTCCATCATGGAAGAAGGTACATGCACTGGTATAGCCATAAAACAACAGAGAATCATAAGTCAATGAATTTAAAAAGTACAATTGTGAACAGTCAGGTAGGCAGGCAACAGCCACATGGGGACATCTTACTGTAAGTTTCAGATGTTCATAGAGCGCTCTTAGCTTTAGGTTTGGTGTAAGCTAAGCTGCTAAACTTAGCTATTCCTTCTGAGAGGTTTACCTAACCATCATGAGCATGTTAGGTCATATACATAGGTTAAAGGGAAGTTGCCATTTCTCTAAGAGCCAGATGGCCCAGAGTAATCTTGGTTCTCGTTCTGCAGCATTCCAACCCCACCCCCTCCACCAGTCACAATGCCCTTAAGTCTTTAGCAGAGAAACAGCATCTTTGGAAAGCTTCAGCCCCACATGAAAGAATGTGCTAGGAGCTATTTCTGTCTTCTCTGAATACTCTTTGGGGAGTGTGTGTGTGTGTGTGTGTGTGTGTGTGAGAGAGAGAGAGAGAGAGAGAGAGAGAGAGCAAGCCATTGTGGTGCAAGAGTAAGTGTATATGAGACTGTGTACATATGAATGTGTGTGTGTGTAGGGCTTATCTGAATCGCTAGTATGGCTTATCCTTTGAGGAGGATTTTGGATGTAGTAAGTGACCAACTAAACAAAAGGGACCAAAACAAACGGTGAAGTCTTGTCCTATAGGATCTGTATGAAATACAGTCTGTTACACATTTGTTCATCCTATAGTTAAAACACATAGTTAAATCCCTTTACAATTAAGAATCATCTGTGAAATGGCCTCTGTCGCACCAGCCTGTGAAGACGGTTCTGTTCGATTAACCTGAGACCCATGGCCCAGAGATTTTCAACAACCCAGGGATGATAATAGAAGTGTACTACGGTTGTGAGGACAGAGCCTTGCTGAACAGAGCATCTCTTCCCTGAGGGAGGAGTTGTGGCCACGCCCTTCTTTGTGCCACTTTTGGCTTGTTCAGAGGTGCATATTCACAGAAAACAGAGTTGAAATGTTCCAAGGCTCACTCTGATTTTCAACAGAGATGTCAAAGTGCATTCTTTGAAGTAGAAAAGCCTGAGAGAGATGGAGCAAGAAGAAAGATACGCATGAGGGGTGTGGGACCTTGAAGAGGTCGGTACCGACAAAGCAGTGATCAAAATAGAGAGCTGGGGCATGCTGGGATCATTTGATGCCTGCGAGAATCTGACAGCTTCAATGCATAAAACAGGCAAATTCCTGGAAAAGCATCAGTAGTCAAAGGTGATTCTAGAAAGAAAGCCCAAACCCCACCGCCATTAGAAATACTGATCAGAAATTTGTTTATGTGTTGTTATATAGTCATATTGTGACTTACTTACCTGTCAAGGATGGGGCTTGAACCCCGGGGCTGTACATTTCAGATAAGTTTTCTCTCACTGAGCTAAACCCTAATCCCTCATTCAGTCATTTACAAGTGTACCCCAAAGTAGCAGCAAGCACATGGATTTGCTAATGAGTTCCCTATGTCTCTATGTTTGCCCAGCTGGACCTTGCATTGGCAAGAGCGTGTCCTTTGGGATTAGCATGGCCTTCCTGGTGATGGTACTGGGTCAAGCCAGGAGGCTCAGCTAGAACAGGTGGGTCAGGGATGCCTGTGGAAGCCTGCTTCCCTGTCTAGCTTTCATTAGAGACTCTTTTGGGGCTCTTGTGATCCTGGTGCTTTGGTGGACTGGGAGGGCATCTATTGACTGCTTGTCCCCTTGTGGTATCACTGCTAATACATTGATTTTAGGCGAGGAGCCAGTGTGCTCATTGTTGGAGTGACCTGATGCTTAAGTGTAGTTTGTTTCACAGTAGCCGGGGCACGTTCAAATGGAACAGAGGCCCCAGAGGTCCCTATGGCTTGGGTCAGCTTCAGTTCTTCCTGACTTGTGGTCAGATGATGGGCAGGGGAGGTGTCCACTTCTATTGGTTTGCTTGCTTGCTTGTTTGCTTGTCTATCCACGTATCTATCTATCTATCTATCTATCTATCTATCTATCTATCTATCTATCTATCTATCTATCTATCGTATACAGCCCCTGCCTTGAATAGTCAGCAGGAATGTGATGGGATGCCTGCTCTAGCCTGGATGCTGCCTGTTTGTATGCAGTGTGACAGGCATGTTATATGAGACTCTCTCAGACTCTGAGCACTACACAGTCCATTCATGCTGTTTGAAGGGCCCTAGCAAGTCAGAGCTTGGAAAGCACAGGCCCTAGTATGGCAAACACTGCAGACAGATTTTGCCATTTTATCCCTTTTCTCTACCTTGTTAAAAATGGTTCCATCCCTAAAGCTAGCCCCCAAGAGCTATCCCCTTATTCGGCCACTGATTCATTTCTGAGACTAAACACCAAAGTCCAACAATCAAAATTCATCACTTGACTAATATGTCCAATCAGGATTTACCCACTCACCCTAGCAAGACACCCTCTATTCCTCATCTACCTCTTTCCTTTGGGCTGATAATTTTGAGTCTAGATATGTCCCATACCTATTCTGGTGGTTGGTGGGGGCAACCTTCCTTTCACTATTTGACCTTAAGTGCTCTAGCATTTGGGCAGCAGAAGCTACAGGGTTCAGTGTCACTCATTTTTCTGTGGTGGATCTCAGCAGTGTCAGGAAGGATTCGGTGCGAGGTCCTAGTGAGAGCCTCTCTCCTGGAAGGAGGTTTCATGGCATGGCCCAGGGACTGTGGAAGTCTTATATGGACCTTATATTACTGGCTCAGCTATTTTGTTTGTGCTTCAGTTCCCTTAAATCTGCATGGCAGTTGGTGATTTTGGCCAATGTGCTGTACTTGGGCAGGCCAGTCCCCTTAGTTCTCCTGATGATAACACCCATGCATAGGAACCACGGATACCATATTGTAGACTCCTGGTGTGTCTGACGAGGAAGGGACTCTGGATCCCACTGGGTCCTCCAGCCATACTGGTGAGAAATTGGTTCTGCTATTCAACAAGGAGTAGGTAATCAACAAGGAGTAGTTAAGTCTGTGGCTACAAGCCTAGTATCTGTTCCCTGACTTACATAAATTGGACAGACAGCTCTGTCTGTGTTCATTACAGTTATGTGAAGTGACTTATGGTAGGCTGTGGGATTTAGAGACTGCTGGCAGGTTAGGATTAGGCAATGCAGCTTCTGGTAAGGCCTATTGTTTCACCAGGATAAGAGAAGAGCCAGAGGAGCAGGACTAGGGTGTGGGCTGTAGCATCACAGGATGAAGGCACACCCTGACCTAATGGTGGACTTCCATGGATGGGAACTCCATTGTTTTAGTTTTGGAGGCCAGAAAATCCAAGGCTGAGCTCTGGGGGCTCTCTCCAGGCTCCAGGATAGCTCCCTTCTAGCCGCCTCCTGGTGTAGCTGTCTATGAGTGTACACCTCTGGTGCCTTACATGTCCAAATCTCTTCAGAGGACACCAGTCAGAGTAGAGTAGGAACCACCCCAGTGACTTTATTTTTAACTTAATTACTTCCTTTTTAAAAAAAATTAGAAACTTTTACTTTTTAATGTGTATTAGCGTTTATTACTTATACAAAACGATGGATTTCATTATGTCATCTCATACATGTATGCATTTGATCGTCTTCAATCTCTATTATCAATGTCTTTCCCCCAGGGCTCCAAGGTTTCTCTTCCTATTTTCTGCTTTCATTTATCATCTTTTCTGTGTCTTTTTCTATAGTCATTATTGTTCCATCTATGTATAAATATGTAAATATAACCTTCTGAGTACATTTAGCATGGCTCATACATTTTTAGGGCTGACCACTTAGTATTGAGTAATAAATTAGGAAGCCCATCCCTAATATTAATTCTCCTCCTCTCAGCAGTCTCTAATCATTTATAGCTCTTCATCTAGGGGTGAGGCCTGTGACATCCCCCTTTCTATGTTGGCATGATAACTGGTGTTTTTTCATTCAGGTCTTCTTTTGGTTGCCATAATGTTGAGATTTCATAGGTACAGCTCCCCTGTCCTATATAGAAGGTAGAGCACTCAGCTTTGTAGAGCCTTAACTTGGAGTAGCATCCTATTAGGGGTTGGGAATTTACCTAGGAATCTTGTGGGGGACACAGTTCCATCCATGCTGTGCATCAAGAACAAGTCAAGTGCATGATCCAAGAATGAGGAATGGATGGCTGTGAGCCTAGGTGGGTATGTATTAGGTGGAGGGTACCTACCTTTCCCCTCCAGAAGGCCAGTCACAAACAGAAGAAGCATTCCAAGGAGCAGGCAGAGAAGTAGCCGGGTTGAACATTGGCCTCTTCCTGCTGGTTCTTGCTTATCCCTCTGGTTCTGACCAGGGCTGCCCAGCAGCCTAGTTGCAGAGCCAAGCAGGCTTTCCACCCACTCTCTCTTGTATTGGCTATATGCAGCCCACTAGCTCTGCCTGGTTTGGGATGTACCAGCTCTGGCGTGGGTTTTCCTTCAGGATAACTGTAGTGAGTTCTCATCTTAGCCAGGTGTCTCATGCTCTCAGTGGTCATTCTAGGGGTGAGACATCTGTACTTGGGAACCAGTCTTTCTCAGCACTACTATGGCTTCTGAGAAGATGAGTCTAGGATGTTTCCAGGCCCCTCCTGGTTTCACTAGGATAGATCTTACTGCCCTGCATAGTGACTGGCAGAGGTTGCTTTTCTGGTCCCCACTAAGAAATGGGCTGTGGACAGACATGATGTTGGGGAGGGTTCTTCATCTGGTCTCCTCTGTGTCCTATGTGTTCCCTGCTTCCAGATGCTCCTTGTAGGCTGATGACCTTAGCAGAGAACCTGAGACCATCAGGGTGAGGACAGTGGGAGACAGACCTTGACTTGCAGACATGGGAGTCTAACTTGAAGCTGATGCAAAGAGAAAGCATGGGCTTGGTCTCAGCTACTGGGGTTGGTGGAGCATAGCTGTGGAAGGAGCTCAGGAGTCCAGAGGCAGTGTGGAAGGCACTAGCTGAATGATGCTACAGATGTGAGGGAGCTCCCAGAAATGACCACTTGTGGAGCTCAAGCTCTGACTGGACCTAGGCGGAACAAAGTCAATCCCAGTTGTACGACATGTGTGGGATGTGGGATGTGGGCAGGCCTTGAGCACATGGCTGGCCAATGTCATGGCTGATGACCAGCCAGCTCAAAGGATTCCCTGAAGTGGTGTGGACAGAGCACATGAGACCACGGGAAGGGAAGAGGTCCCTGTTCTGCCTACCTGTGCTGAGAGTGAAGCTGCATCCTTGGATGGAGAGCCCATGCCTCTTATCCCTCTGCATCTGGCTCTTGCCTCCAGACTCACCCTCCCTCCATCTTCCAGGGATCTTTGAGTTTACAGCCTCCCCCTGGAGCACACCCTGGAGTTTCTATCTGTCACAGCTGGAGACCACGGGACAAGTGGCATTTGAAGGTCACATCATCTCCTGGGTCTTCATTACTGCTGTCCCACAACCCACTCAAGAAGGCACTCTTGAGTCCAGCTTCTCTTCTGAGATGTAGTCTCTGGTCCCCAAGGGCCCTAGTTGTTCCTCAGGTGCCACTACTAAATCAGAAGCCTCCAGAAGCATGTAGCTATTTAAAGCACACTCAATTTGTTATCCTAACAAGGTAAATGGAACAACTGAGTTCTTGGTGTGTGAGGAAATTTTATCAAGAAAAGGTATATTTTCTTTTGAATAACATAGGCTGCATTTTAGTTTAATTTAATTATTTTTATCGCGACAGGGTCCCACGTGTACCAGGCCAACCTTAAACTTGCTGTTTGCTTGAGGAGAACCTTGAACTTGTGATCCTCCTGCCTCTGCCTTTTTAGAGCCAGGATTACAGGCCTGCACTACACAGCCAGTTTCATGTGGTTCTGGGGGGTGGGACCTGGGGCTCTTTGTGGCTACTCGCCAAGCAATTGTCCAGCTGCCCTAAGCCTTGGACAGAGTTTTAAGTAGGCTGATCTATTCCCAGCGTACTTCTTAAACCACTACAGTTGTTATTTGGCAAACTATCAAGACAAACTGAAAGCTAAAAACAATTAAATGCTTTCTTCAGTATTTACACAATTATATTTGTGATATAAAATTATGTCTTAATGCTACATGTTAATCTTATTTAATATATGCTTACATATATTCTTAACCTTATATATTAACTTTATTTGACATGTACATTAAATATGAATTAAATTAACCTAAATAGCATTAGTATAGGATTATTATACAATTTAATTTTGGAAGTTTTTTCCTTCCTTCTCAAAGCAGTTTTCTGTCCGTTTGCAGTCGTGCCTAATGTATACACCAACTGTTCCACCAGACATAGATACACACGAATCTACTCCTGGATATGTCATACAAATGGAGTCATATAGTATGTGTTCCTTAGTTAATGACTTTCCCAGTATGAGGTTTTCAAGGGATATCCAGTGGGTTGTGTCTTACTCGTAATCCATGCTTTTTCACGGGCTAAGTTCTATTCCATTGTATGGATAAACCACATTTTAGTGGGGAAGGAATGGGAGGATGGACAACATTTTTATTTAATTTAATTAAAAAAGATTGAGAAAGCTGGGCAGTGGTGGCACACACGAGGCAGGCAGATTTTGAGTTGGAGGCCAGCTTGATCTACAGAGTGAGTTCCAGGACAGCCAGGGTTACACAGAGAAACCCTGTCTCCAAAACAAAACAAAACAAAACAAAACCAACAACAACAAAAAGATTGAGATAGGGTCTCACACAGCTCCAGCTGGCCTTGAACTCATTATGTAGCCGAGGCTGGCCTTGAACTACTGGTCTTCCTGCCTCAACCCTTTGAAGGCTAGGATTGCAGGTTCGTGGCTGTTTTGTTTATCCATTCCCATTTGACAGATAGTTGTGCTGTTTCCATGCTTTTGTTACATTGTAAGTATCTGTGCTATGAAAATCTTCTAGACCTTTGTGTGGACACACCTTTTGACTTCTCTTGGGAAGATTGTAAGGGAATTCTAGGAGAGGAATTTCTGGCCATGGGAAAATAACATTTTGAAGGACAGCCATTTGTTTTCCAGAGGGCCTGACCATGTCCTGCTCCCACTGGGAACACGTAAAGGCACTAATTCCTCCATATTAGAGTGTGGTTTATCTTATCTTATTGTCAAGAGTGTTTCGCCTACATTAGTGTATATGCACTCAGTGTGCAGGGTGCCTGCGGAAGATAGAAGAGCACATTGGATCTCCTGGAATTGAAGTTACAGATGGTTGTGAGCCACAATGTGGATGTTAGAGACAGAACTCGGTTCTTCTACAAGAGCAGCAAGTGTTTTTTTACCACCGGGTCATCTCTTCAGCCTTGCTTTGGTTTATTTATTTATTTGTTTTTTTTTTTTTTTGGTTTATTTATTTTCATTATTTTTCTTTTAAAAAAGAGTTGAAGGTATATGTAATCAAGGCAGAAGACAGAGATCATATGTGGGTTTTCCCTGTTTCCCAATGGTGCCATCTGACTGAGCTGCAACAGAATTACAATGATGGCATCCAGCCACAAGGCCCAGGATCATCCCTGTCACACAGGATCCCCGTCATTGCCCCTCCCGAGTCACAATCACCTCCATTCCTAAGCTGGTACCATGGATGATGTAATATCTATACATTTGTAATATCTTTGTTTATGAATATTTTTCTACTCAGCACAGTTCTCAGAGATTCATGCAGGTTGTTGAACATATCAATAGTTTATTCTTTTAATTGTTAAGTGGTATTACACAGTGTGGGTATTATCACAGTGTTTAACAAACACTCTGCCTGTGGAGGACATCCCCGTAGACTCCAGTTTAGGATGATTATGAATAAAGCTGTTTTGAACACCGTGTGTAGGTTTTTATATGATCATAAATATTAATTTCCCTGGCCCGAATACCCAGAAATATGCTGGCACATACGGTGTTCACAAAAATATTGAGATATGGTTAAACCATTTTCCGAGGTGGTTGAACCACAGAACTGGAAAGTTTTTAAGCTTCCAGTTAAAAAAAAAAACAGGACTCTGAGGAGACTCTGAACATGCTAGCTGCGGGTTCCTCGATAGATGTATGACTTGCAAGCATTTTGTCTCAGCCTGTGGCTTGTCATCTCACTGTCTTAAGAGATTTTTGTTTTATTCTGCTAGTGAGCAAACATTTTACATTTTGATGAGATCCAATTTATCACTTGTTTTTATTTTATGGTCCAGTCAGGTTGTCAACTAGATCAAAGTTTCTTTCTATTGCTTTGAGTCAAATCTAAGAACGCTGAGTGTAGCCCTAATTCCTGAAGGTTGTCTCTCTGTTTCTAACAGATTTGCAATTTTTGAGTTAATAGTTAAATCTGTGACAATGTATGTCGAGGTGATATTAAAACAAGACATGAGGGTGAGGTTAAGGTTTTTTTTTTTTTTTTTTTTTTCCCTCTTGGTAATGGGGCGGCAGTCCAGTTGCTCTGTGGCTTATTGAAAACCTTATTTTATTGGATTTTTGTAAAAAGGGAATCTGGATCTATTTGTGTAGGTTTGCTTCTGGGCTCTCTGCTTTATTCCATCATCCACAGCATTCATTCTTCCCTGACATTATCTTGAATATTGTTACAAAGGACTGGCTAGCTAACTCCTCCCAGCTCTTGGTCCTTTTTCAAATGGTAGCTACGATTCCTTTTGTTATCCATATTGCTTTTGGATGCTCTTTCCTTTGTCTACTGAAAGCGCTGCTTGGGCTTTGACAGCATTGTGCAATCATCTAGAGAGAATTTGCATCCTTACAGGGTTGAGTCTTCTCTGCCTCTGCGCCAGAACGGAGGCTGCTTCTCCGTTTATTTAGCCTTTCTTTGACTCTTTGCTCAGTGCCATGATTTTCGGGATACAAACTTTATGCTTTTAAAATTAGCTTTACAGCATGGCATTTCACTTTTGAGCACTTGTAAACAGTGTAGCAGTTAGTGTGTATACACGTGTTCACTGCCACTATGTGGAAAGGCAGCAGGCTCTTGAATGTCGGTTTGTTTATTGTGATTCTTTGAAGTCAGTTATTTGTTCTAGGTTGTTTTGTTTTAATAGATCCTTTGTATTTTATATAGACATCACCATAACCTTAGCACTTCTTCCTTCTAGTCTGTTTCTCTTTTCCGACCTCACCACACTGGCTACATTGCTAGGCATGATATCTAATTGGAATAATGAGAGCCAGCATCCATCTCCTGTTCTACCAGAAGCATTTGAAGTTCCACCAGTGTGGCGGGAGCTGTAGGCTTTCTGGAGCTCCTTTATCGAGATGAGGAAGTTCTTGATTCCTCCTTTATATAAACATCAACTCAGGGCTGCATTTTGTTGTTATCTTTATCAGTACTAATTGCTCTTATTTTATTCCTTATCCTGTTATTGTGGAATATATTACATTGGCATTTCAGTAGTGAATTAGCATTGCATCCTTGGATTGGATCTCATGTGTTAGGATGTATAATTCACTTATGTGTTGGAAACTGCAAACATCTTATTATGGATTCTTGTAGTTTGTTTTCCCTTTTGGGTGTGCTTATGGCGTGTGTGTATGTGTCTTGCACACACATGTATGTGTGCACGTAGAGGCCAGGGATTAATGTGTCTTTCCTCTATTGCTCTCCATTTTTAATTCTTATTAATTTTGTGAGTTATTGAGCTCATGTCTTCATCTCTAATTCCTTCCCTATCTCCCTCCCCACTATCCCTTCTGACTCTGTGTGTTTTCTTTGTATCATTTTTGTTTTGTTTTAAATGCACTGGGTTCAGTGCAGCTGGTATGTACGTGGGTGTAAGGTTATCTGCTGGAGCATCCGTAGTTCAGTCCACATCACTGAAGACAACTGATTCTCACTCCCTCAGCAGCCATCAGTTGGCAACACTTCCTCAGACAAGGGTGTTACTTCATAAGAACTAGGATTTTGGTTGCCTTGATCATGTGTGAGCCATGTGTATGTAGTCGTAATACCTGTCAGTTCATGTGTGTAACCCCTTCTCATGTCTAGAAAACACCATTTCTCTGCAATCTCCCACTCCCTCTGGGCCTACAGTCTCTCTTCCTCCTTTTGGTGCTCCTGAGTCTTGAAAGGATGTCTCATTTGGGGCTGAGAATTCTGCAGTCTTTAGTCTCCGCATGCTGGCCAGTTTATGGATCGCTGCAATAATCGCCAAGGGCTTCAAAGATTGGCTTCTTTGATGAAGGATGAGAGATGCACTAATCTATGCATATAAAGATAAGCACTTAGGGGGCGGTTTAATTTTATGTTCATTTAGCAAATAGCAGTAAGTTCTCCTCTAAGACCTTAAGACCTAATAGTCACAAGCTCTTGACCTACTTCATGGTCCCAGGCATGGGTTTTGTCTTGTCAAGCAGGCCTTAAATCCAAACAGAAAATTGCTGGTTACTCCCTTAACATCTATGCCACTATTGTACCAGTGGGTGTATCTTGCCAGGCCAGCCATTGTTGTATCTTTCAGGGTTCCGAGCTGGGTGAGACTGTTGATCGCCTTTCTTCCCTGGGAGCATGGAGATGAAGCTTTCAGGTCGGGACTAGCTTGATTTCTCTGTGTCTTATGACTCAAGTGTGTGCTGCCTTCAGCGGGAGGGTGAAGTTCTACATGAAGTGCTAGAGGTTAACCAAGAACAAAAGTGTTAGACTATGTTTGAGGGGGTGTCTATGGAACCCCATGGACCCAGAAACTCAAAAACAAATATCCTATAGCTGGTACTGGGCTTTTTATTTGATGGCTAGGAGACGTATTCTCTTTATATTCTATAGGATAACTATTTAAGCTATTCTTGTATGTGTATATATTTCCAGAAACTTCTACAGCCATAGGTTTCTCTACAGCTTTTTTTACGGGCTTCAGTGTTAGTCATACCTCCCCTTGCTCCCTTTTCTACTCCACCCCTCCCTTAACCCTTTCAACCCTTCCTGCACCATTATTCTCCTTCCTCTTTGCCACCTGTGTTCTATTCCCACTCCCTTGAAATCTACCACTTTTTTGTACTTCTGTAACTATTCCAATCTAAAGACACATTTCTAAAGATTTAAAGCTAACATCTACATATGTAGGAGAACATATGGCATTTGTCTCTCCAGGGCTCCATGAACTCACTCAGAAAAAGGATTTCCAGCGCCATCGATTTGCCTGAGAATTTTACCACTTTATTTTTCTTTACAGCGAGTAGCGTTCCATTCTATATATGTACCACGTTTTTCATTATGCACACAGTAGTTGATGGGAGTCTGGGCTGCTTCCATTTCCTGGCTATTGTGAAGACAGCAGCAATGAACATGGGTGTCGAAGTGAAGTCTCTCTGGTAGGATATTAGCATCTTTGAGAATATGCCCAGGAATGATATAGCTGGATCATATGGTAAATCAATTTTTTTTAGCACCTTGAGGAACCTCCACACTGGTTCCCATGGTGGCTGCATTAGTTTCTCCTTTACTAGTTTGTGCTCTTCTTTTTCCTCATCCATGTCAGAATTTGATATAATTTGGTTTTTAACCTACGCCATTCTAACTTAGGTAAGATGAAATCTCGAAGTAATTTTAATTTGCATTTCCCAAATATCTAAGGATTTTGAATACTTAAAATATTTCTTAGCCATTTGCATTTTTCCTTCAGCAACTCTGTTTCATTCCTTGCTTTTTATTTTTAATTTTTCTGGTTATATTTTTTCTTTGACTATTCTAAATATCAACTTTTGTTTAGATGTAGCACTGGTAAAACTTTTTCCTATTGTGTGGCTGCCACCTCACTTGAATGGTGGTGTCGTTTGCTCTATAGAAGCTTTTAGTTTCGTATGGTCCATTTGTCAGTTGTTGGTCTTCATGCCTGTGCAGTCCTGCTCAGAAAGCCCTTTCCTGTGTACATCAGTTGCCGTGTACTCACTGCTTCTTCCTGTATCAGATTCAGGGAATCAGGTCTTATGTGTCGTCCTTGATCCATTTAGAGTTGAGTATTGTACAGGGTCAGAGATAAGGATCTAGTTTCATTCTTCTACATTCGAAAAATCAGTTTGATCAGCCCTATTTGTTAAAGATGCTATCTTTCCTCTAACGTGTATTTCTGGTCTCTTTGTCTAAAATCAGTTTCCCCCTATTTTTTGAGATAGGCTTTCTCATTGAACCTGGAGCTCTGGATGGTCAGAGGACCCTCCCTTATGGGATGCATCTATTTTCTGCCTCTCTCCCGCCTCTCACACTGCTGGGCTTACAGATGCATGTCACCATGCCTGTCTTTTATGTGGGTGCTAAGATCTGACCTGTAATCCTCGTGTTTGTGCCCCATGTCCTTCACCTGCTGAGCCATCTTCCAGCCTCTCTTTAGTAACCCTTGCCATGACTGCTTTAAAGTGCGTGTTAATTGTTCTGGCGTCTGTCCTCTTAATGTCAGTGTGTGCTCGTTGTCTTTGTTCACTGAACGCTGAGTGCATGTTCCCTAGTTTTGGTTATTATGAATGATATCCTGCTGGCATCTAGACATCTAGATTCTATTGTATGAAACTCTATTTTATTTGGGTCTTGTGTTGGGATGCTTTTCTATGACATCATCCTGAGGAGGCTGAGGAAGAGGAGTTGTTCTGATACTGTCAGATGAAGAAAGAGACCCCTCTGTGGCCTTCTCTTACATCATCCCATATTAAGGGACAGATGGAGCTCTGGCCTTGGTGCTTAACTTTTGCCAGAATGGATTGATCAGGGCATCGAGTTTTCAGAGTCTGTGGCCCAGAGTAGCACACTTAACCATCCAAAAGTTTCTTCTTGAGAACTGCCAGGTTCTGGGACTTGTCTAGAGTAGGCAGCTTTTGACCATCTTTGTTGTTTGTTTTGTTTGTGCCCAGTGGTATTCCAAGTTTCTTCTTCTCCGGCTCCGTTGGGAAATGAACCCCAGCGGCCTCATTCCCAGAGCATGGCCTCTGCCTTCTTCCTTCCAACTTTCAGTCTCATGATGTTAGATATGGAATATCCATGACTTTTACTGGTGTTCTCTGAGAGAAACAGGGAGAGATCCTTCTCCATTTTCCCCAGAAATGAAGCCCTCACAATCATGTAAGAATCTAATTTGGGGACAGAGAGATGACACAATTAATAAAGTCCCTGATTTATAAGCATGCAGATCTGAGTTTGAATCCCTAGTACCCGTGTAAGAAAGGTGTGTGTGGTTCAGTCCTCTGTAACCCTGAGACTGGGGACTGGGGGAGTAGACAGGCAGATCTCTAGAGCTCTTTTCCAGGTAGTCTTGCCGTTGGTGAATGCTGGGTTCCATGAGAGTCTGTTTCAAAAGATAAGTGGAGAATGATTAAAGAAATCAGGCTGCTGGCCTCTAGCCTCCATACACAATGCACACACATGCAGTAGGATGCACATGTGTATGCACGAAATTCGCGCACCCCCCCACATGTATCTAATTTTTATTGAGAGTAACAAGTAATGCAGGTCACAGTTGGAGTACATGCATATTAAGGTTTGAACATGGTTTTCGTGGGGCACCGATATGCTTTCTCTGATGCACATTTGCACTGGCTTTTGTCTGTCTGATATTTTGCTTTTGATCTTATTTTCTTTGTTAGGTTTTATTGCTGTCATAACCTGTTCTGATGTTGGTTGTGTTGAGGCTTCAGGGTTGGACTTGAGATTGGAAATTAACTTCAGATATTGATTATCTTTATAATGTGAATGGGCTACTTTATCCTTGGAGATTTACTCTGAGTCAGAATTTTATCTTCTTGTCCACATGTAGCTGCTTGGGCATCTGGAAAACCCTGGTAACCAAGAGTCCCCATGCTAAGGATGCTAGCAGTAGAGCAGGGTAATGGGACAGCCAACTGACTACCGACTGCCATAGCTACTTCTTGTAGTGCCCAGGACACTGGTCCAGTTTTACAAACTAGTGCTAGCGGCTGTGTGCCAGGTCTAGCCGCTTTTCTGTTTTCCCTCTGGGTTGTCCCCATTGGCCCCAGTACACTCTAGTTCCCTGGAGGGCAGTCTCCCCACTGACTGCTCCAGCCTTGTGGCCTGCAGTCTGTTTGCTTGTACTGATGATATCTGCAGGCAGTGACGCTATAGCCTTAAGTTTCCCTATAGGCTTATGGTGAGAGCACTGTGGGGCTGTCAGGGGGGATGTGGGAGAATATTAATTGTGGAGGAAGGTGTGTGTGGATTCTGGGTGAAGGATAGAGGTTTGTTTTGTTTGTTTGTTTATGCTGTTTTTCTGGCTTGATTTCACTTTGAGCCACTTTCTCTCTTAGGAATTGCAGATTAGTGACGTCTGAGAAGAAGTAAGTCCAGTGCTGGAGTGGTATGGGGGTGCCTGATGGGAGCAGTGGCCACCCACTGAATGTGGGGGTGCCTGGTGGGAGCAGTGGCCCCACACTGAATGTGGGGGTGCCTGGTGGGAGCAGTGGCTTCCCACTGAATGTGGGGGTACCTGGTGGGAGCAGTGGCTGCCCACTGAATGTGGGGGTGCCTGGTGGGAGCAGTTGCCGCTTACTGAATGTGGGGGTGCCTGGTGGGAGCAGTGGCCGCCCACTGAATGTGGGGGTGTCGGGGGTGAGCACTTCTTGCACACTGAATGATAAATTATGCAAGGACAAGGCCTAAGCAGTGGATCTTGGTTACAGTCATAGGTTTTCCACCATGTATTTTCAGGACGTACAGGCTGTACTAGGATTTGGGTTCAAGACTTAGGGGTCTCCTATGTGGATCTCCTATGCTGCCTAGGTGCTGCCTCCAGAGCCTGTCTCTGCCTTATCAGCTCAAGGGGCCTTCCGTTTCCTCCGTGTTCCTGGGGTTGCCCTGAAGAGCACAGAATCTGTCTGTTCCTTTCTGGTAGCCTTTCCCTGTGGCCTTCTTAGTCTACAGCTATCTTTGTGATCCTCCTTGGCCTGTGATTTTGAATTTCCTGGCTGTAAGTCTCTGGTCACTCCCAGGTAGGTTCTTTGTTGATTTCTGACAGATCAATGAATATTGCCCTGGGGTGGTGTGTCCTTTCCACTCAGCACAGCTGATGGCTGCCACTTGGACACCTCTGAGGGCCTCATTTCTGGCTGTATCTCTAGAGGCCTGTGGTGTAGGAGGGGTCCTGGTGACTCCTCATCATGTTTCCTCTCCATGTTTGATGTCCCTGAGAGTGTCGCCTGGACTGTGTCCTCTTTCTGTGTGAGCAAATCTGTAAACAGGTAGTCCTGCTTTCTATAGATCTCCTTCCTGAGTGTCTGGGTCCATCCATCAAGGAGATGCACAGGAACTGTAGTGGGAGATGGTGTGGGGCTGTAGGTCCTTAGTACAGCCCTAGACCTTGCTCATACAGATGGTTCTGGGGCAGGACCCTGGTGGCTTCTCTCAGATGCACGATTCAGCCCTAACCATCCTCCAGCGCTGTGCCTGGTTTCCTGCTGCCTATGCATGCGTATGTTAGCAGCTTTCTCTGAGGTTTCCCAGTGTACCCATTCTCAGGATGAGCTGTGTGGATTCACTGCTGTTCATCGTGTGGCGCAGAAGGGTGAGGCCCTTACACTACTTCCTGGAGCCTCTAGGCTCTCGGGGACTGTGCCTGCCCTCTTAGTTGTTGCCCAGATGGACTGTGTGGACTCAGACTTTCCTTGAAACTCACCAGGGATGCAGCTGCCTTCAGTCAGAGGAGTGGGCTCTCACTGTCACAGTGGGTCACAGTCTAGGAGAGACTCAGAATGGCAGGGAAGGAAAGCATCCCATGTGCATGCCCACAGAAGTTCCCCCAGAGAGAGGACAGCCATGACACTGCACATGTTAGGGGCCTGGGGAAGAGCCTGCAGCATATCCGAGCAGAAACTGAGCCTTCTTCAACCTCCTCCGCCCATGCCAGTAGGATGTTCTTTCCTTTTCTTGCAATTTAACAGCCATCTCTGTCTTCCTTTGCAAGGCAACATGGGATGGGGCATGGGAGGTCTGAGGGAAGATGAGGGCCCTGAAACTTCAGATCTGGCACACAGCAACTCAAGCCTGGCAGGTCAGAACAAGCCAGGGCTGAGGTCAGGGAAGGTCACATCTGGAAGATTCGAGAAAGGCCAGCTCATACTGTCCATCCAGACAGGAAGCAAAGGCCTGGGAGTGTGAAAGGATGCATTCTCTGGGGGCACTTCAGCCCTTCTTGAAACAAAGCAAAGCAAAGCAAAAGCAAAAACAAAAACCTGTGCTTCTTTTCTCTTCTTGGGGAGAGAAAAAAAATTGCTTACCCTACCCAAGTCAGGGAGACACAAGGAGTTAATGACCAAGAGAAGGTGCCAGCTTGTCTCTGAGGCTTTATCTTTGTGTAATAAGGAGTCTTTGTGTGCCCCAGGAAGACAGACTTATTATAAACCAATCTTAAGGACAAATTGTGGATCCAGTTAGAGCAGTGGAGGAGGGGAGAGGGACCTAGTGGCATCTTGGTCAGAGATGGTGGAATTTGCTGGGCTGAGGCTCAGAATGCACCATAGGCCAGAAGAGTAGCATGCAAGGACTGCAGAGCATGTCTGATTGCAGGCCAGGCTCATCTATGCTGGCCTAGGTGTCTGGAGGCAATTGCTTGCTCATTAGTATTCCACATTTGAGTGTCAGTCCATGGGGCTCTGGGGACTGGGCAGTATCTGCAGGCCTGGGCATGTGTTGGTTTGCCTGAGCAGGATCTATAGACCCTTACTACTCTCCTAAGCCAGCAGGAATGGGGAAGTCCTCACTGTTTGACAAAGTATGTCTCTTCTGTCCAGGAACGGTTGCTCATGAGCCTCTTGCCCCGGAATGTCGCCATGGAGATGAAGGAAGACTTCCTGAAGCCCCCTGAGAGGATTTTTCACAAGATTTACATCCAGAGGCATGACAATGTGAGGTAGGGGAATGACAGCAACCCAGCTCAACAGTGAGTTTACTGAGGGGGAGGGGGCTGCAGGGTAGAGGTGACAAGGTAGTGAGTGGGTAGAGGAGCTGGGAAGTGGATGGAAGGAGTGAGGAGGGGAATTAGAAGATGGCTCTCGTTTTGAGGGAGAGAGGAGGGATGGTGAAGAAGTTCGTGTGGCAGCTGCCCAGTAGGGAAGCCGTGGCCATGTGGAGGCGATTGTGGCTTCTTAGGCGGCACATGCCCGTTCTTGTTCACATTTCTTCCATCAGCACTTGCATTTCCTGATAGGGGGATAGAGTGACAGTTGATAGGGGGACAGAACTGTGTCCCCAAGACTGCGTTTTTGTAGTGGTGTTTCGTGTGGGGAGTCTCCATTTCTGAATAATGGCTGAGCATTGCTTGAGATGAGCTCTTCCCCCTCACTCTCCTCATCTCATCATCCCTTGGAGGTCGGAGCTCAAGGGACCTTGAGTCTTCCATATGAACCAACTTGTGAATACTTTGAAGTTTGCTTGCCTGCTTAGAGAGCCTGCTGAAACTATTTGTCCTAATGCATTGTATAGTCTTTTGCCCAATGCTCTTAGAATAGTTGAGTGTCACCTGTTGGGGAGTGCCACCATGTAAATGCCACTCAGGAGATGACTGGGTGGACATAAAGCACTTTCTGTTCAGTTGTTCTTTGCTGGCTCTCCTGGGTGTTAGGTGTCCGGACTTCCAGCCTTTAGCCCCTGGAGACACAGAAGCATGTGAAAATAACTCACTCATGTTGGCTAGCACAGGCTGGCTCATTCCAAATTTGTTAAGGCTTGTGAACCATCCCGGTACAAGCCATCCCTGTAGGGAGAGCAGGCATGGCTAATCAGCTCACAGCTACTGCTCTGTGCATATCCGTGAATTCTTCCACTCTCTGCCATCATGGGCTTTGATAGGGACCAGTGCTGTCCTCCCTCCACAGAGGAGGATGCGGTAATGGACTTCAGACCCAGCTGTTTGGAAAGGAGCCACAGAGCCAGTCCTTGAGCCTCGATGCTCTCCACAGAGCCAGCCCTTGAGCCTCGATGCTCTCCACAGAGCCAGCCCTTGAGCCTCGATGCTCTCCACAGAGCCAGCCCTTGAGCCTCGATGCTCTCCACAGAGCCAGCCCTTGAGCCTCGATGCTCTCCACAGAGCCAGCCCTTGAGCCTCGATGCTCTCCACAGAGCCAGCCCTTGAGCCTCAATGCTCTCCAGAATTAGGGCTCAGAAGCTCCTTGCTGAGCTCATGCTTGTTTGCTGTCCTTTCACTCCTGTGAGCAGCTGGCACTGCTGCCTGCATTGTAGACATCAGGAAATTGAGACTCAGCCATGTGAAACAAACATGCAGGAAGCCCTGGGCAGTGGGTAGAGGGCTGGACACAGGACCAGCTGATGCTTGCATTTGCTGTACATCCCTCACCGCACCTGCTGCTCCTCCTTAGCTGGAAAGGACACAATTCAGTGCCCCAAGGGCCTGTGGAGGAGCAGCAGCCACCAGAATGTCTCGGAGAGAACCAGGTGGTTGTGCTGTACGAGGGTGTCATGGTGAAGGGCCTCCTGGTAACCCGAGCGAGTAGGCATCTTTGGCTTCTGCTCGCTCAACAAAGCAAACAGATAAACAAATATTAGAACTAGCTCTTCATCCTCCTCCCTCTGTGGCTTTGTTAGGTTTCTGTTCCTGTGATAAACACTATGACTGAAAGCAAACTGGGGAGGAAGGGGTTAATTTGGCTTACACTTCCACCAATGTTGTAGTCCATCATTGAAGGAAGTCAGGGCAGGGAGCTGATGCAGAGGCCATGGAGAGGTGCTGCTTACTAGTGGCTTGCTCCTCATGGCTTGCTCAATCTGATTTCTTAGAGAACCTAGGCCCAGCAGCCCAGGAGACAGCGCCACCCACAATGGTCTGGGCCTCTCCTCATCAATTGCTAATTAAGAAAATGTCTTACAGGCTACCCTACAGCCCTATCTTATGGAGACATTTTATTAATTGAGATTCCCTCCTCACAGATGCCTTTAGCTTGTGTCAAGTTGACATTAAATTACCCAGCACACCCTGGGAGGGAGAGCATTGATCACAGTGGCCAGGTCCGCAGCTTCTCTGTGGCTGCTGAAACAACCAGCACCTGCCTCTCTGTCCTGACTTTCTGAGAGGGCTGACTTAGCCTGCTTTGCTGGGAAAATAGAGTTTGGGTGTACACTGGGAAACACCACAGTTTTCACACACATGTCCCCTGCTCAGGACAGAGTGAACACATGGAACCCACAGCTGGTTACTGGGGACACAGAGCATTGATAAAGGGCCCGAA
The DNA here is from genome assembly GCF_978045245.1 of Mus caroli. Lineage (NCBI taxonomy): Eukaryota > Metazoa > Chordata > Mammalia > Rodentia > Muridae > Mus > Mus caroli. The sequence goes on along the minus strand of NW_028227268.1, from coordinate 116,305,875 downwards.
CATCATAGTTGAAATAAGCGATGGAGTCGCTCTCTTCTGTGAGGCTAGTCTCTGAAGTGTAGGTCGTGCTGAGCCAGGCAGAGACGCTCAAACAAAGGAGGAGGAGAGATCTGTAGATGCAGACCTAAGAAAATGCATGTAAATGGATCACTGCACAAGAGGAGAGAAATAACTCTCAGGAAGACAGACAAGAATTACGCACATGAAAGATGAGAATTTCAATGAGGACATAGAAGCATAAAGGAGTAACAAATCAGAAGGCTCACGACTGTAGCAACCAAATATAAAACTCCCCACAGGAGAAGAGAGAATCAAGCAGAAGATTGGCGAACTGGAAGACGGGTCTCCGGAAGGGTCCAAAAGAGAAGAAAGAATGGAAAGAAGAAAGCTTCAGGCATACAGGAAGTCAGCGCTGGGACAACGCACACGTTATAGATGTTGCTGAAGAAGAGTGGGAAGGGCAAGGTTTCTTTTTTTCTTTAAAGCTTTTCAGATGGACATGTGAAACAGAAATCCGCATCCAGAATAGCAAACATACGACACCAAATAAGATGAACTTAAAGAGATTTACATGATAGAGTTCTGTACAGTTAGAGACCAAGGGAGAACTGTGAAGGCAATAGCAGGAAAGTGTTTTCCTGTAAGCAACAGAATCCCCATTACGTTTTCAGTGGATCTTAGGGGCAAACCATGCAGGGCAGAGGGAGCAAATAGCGTATTCCAGATGTTTTAAACAAACCACAAAACACCACAAACCAAGGATGCTGTGCCTGGCAAAATTTTTCTTCAGAAATAAAGGCAAGGCAGAGATTCTGTCAGACAGTGCAAAGCTGTGGGCGTTTGTGGCTACCAGACCCGCATTATGAAAAAAAAATGCTAAAAAAAATGAAAAAAATGCTAAAGGGATTCTCAGGGTGAAAGAAGACTCCTCTGCAGCAACACAGGGCATAAGAAACCATGAAACACAGTGACAAAGATGTATATATATATGTATGTATGTATCTGTATACATGTGTATCTGTATACACACACACACACACACACACACACACACACACACACGTTATCTGTGTGTATGAAGGTGAATAGTTTTTTATTGTGGTTGCATGATAGTTAAAGCCTGGCCAGTGGAGATGCTCTGCAGGTGGAGGTGCTGGACATGAAGCTTGGTCACCCGAGTTTGATTCCCCACAACCCACAAGGTGGGAGGAGAAAACCAACTCTAACCACAACACATTCATTATGGCGTATTGTGCACCTATGGTATATGTATGTGTTTTAAAAATAACTGTAATGGGGAAATAATATATGACATGAGCACATGTAAATTGTGGTTAGTAAATTATAGCAGGGTGTTAAAATATACATTTTTTCCTCTATGACTGATCAGCAATATGATAAGTAACTAAGGAAGTTAATTGTAAGAAAAAAAGAGAAAATATTGAAAGCACTTCAATTCAGAAAACCCACAGATGCAGCAGGACACAGATGAGAACAAAAACAAGATTCCCAAGAGGAAACATGTACCCCAGAGGCAGTGCCAGTACACCCCATCAATACACAACGTGTAAATGTCATAAAATGTCCTATCAATCAAAAGGCAGGGTAGCAACATCAGCCAAACAGAAATCAGACACAGTGACAACCAGCCCGACTACATCTTCTGTACAAGAAGCTTGCTTCAGATGCGAGGCTGTACCCTGGGCTGGAGGAGCAGAGATGGGAAAGAACATCCATATGAATGAGAATCAGGGTGGAGCAGGGGTGGCCATGCCCTCATCAGGCCAGGTACACTTATGTCAGAACTCTTAGAAGACTTGGCATAATGCACAGCCAACTCAAAATGAAGTATGTCAAGTGAGTGTCCATAAAACTGAAAGGGCAAATGTCCATCAAATCAGCATTAATGTACCTCTGATAAATGAATAGAACATCTAGACAGAAGAGCAGAGAGAGAGAGAGAGAGAGAGAGAGAGAGAAGAAGAAGAAGAAGAAGAAGAAGAAGGAGGAGGAGGAGGAGGAGGAGGAGGAGGAGGAGGAGGAGGAGGTGACAATGACGATGCTGATGACCACTCTTCGAGCACTATGGACCTGGTGCTAATAGACACAACAGACCATACCACTCGTTCTTCTCAAGTGCTTGTGGTTCTCCCTAGCACAGGTCATGCAAGGTCACAGAAAAATCCTAATGAATTTGAGAGAAGTAAATCATATTGTATTTCCTGACCCAATGGCACCGTGCGTTCAGACTTCAAATCATATTGCAAAGCTGTCATGATTAAAGCAGCATGGTGTGAAAGCAGAGACTTAGGATAGACTAGAGAAAGGAGCCCAGAAGTGAACCTACATACGTGTACCCAGCCTGTCCTCAAGGGTGGCAAAATGGAATAAAGAAAGGTTTATCTTCAATAGATAGTGCTAGAAATACTGAACATCCACAGGTTGAACAGTACAATTGGACCCTCATCTGATACAATACGCAGAATCAATTAAAATCGATTCTAACTTGAAAAGTATAAAATCCTAGAAAGCGAAACCTGTTCTAAGTTCTCTGACATTGGTTTTGGCAGCGATTTCATAGCAGCAAGAGCAGGAATAACTGGAACGAGACCCAGCTTGGTGATTCACCAAACTCCTGCAGTTACCCAGGAATGTTTCTTCAAGAGAAACTGCGAGGTATCAAGGCTGGGGCTTGTGGCTTCTGCACCTGCCCAGTGCTCCTCCTTAGCTCCACAGCCCCTGGAGGCTGAGAAGGTACCTCTTCAAAGCCCTGCTTCGAGTCAGCAGGGTCTGATGGCCTGGGGAGTCCCTGCCAAGTCTTCTGATTGGCCTCCCCGAGCAGCCCTGACTCAGCCCTATGTGAGCCTGCTGCGAGACTCAGCACCTATGCTGAGAACAGTCTAGGGTGATCCCAGAGCATTGTAGCTGCTTCCAGCAATGCTGACAATTGAAGCAGGCAGCAAAGTGACCAGAAAGAATGAAAGGAAAAGCTGGGCACTGAGCGAGCATGCACTACTTTCACAAGGTCTAGGCACAGTTGTGGGAATTTCAGAAGACCAAGCCTCTGCAGCATTAGTTCACGGAGTGTCAGTCAGTCAGCCAGCCAGCCAGTCAGTCAGTCAGTCAGCCAGTCAGTCAGCCAGTCAGTCAGCCAGTCAGCCAGCCAGCCAGCCAGCCAGCCAGTCAGTCAGTCAGTCAGTCAGTCAGTCAGTCAGTCAGTCAGTCAGTCAGTCAGCCAGCCAGCCAGTCAGTCAGTCAGTCAGTCAGTCAGTCAGTCAGCCAGTCAGTTATATATAGGGCCTGCAGATGTCTTCTGACTCTGATTTCTCAACAGAAATATATTAGACATGCTGCAAAAGTGTGTATGTCTCATACATGGGCAAAACAAGCGCCAGCAGAAACTGTCCAAGGAAGCCTAGACGTCGGGATTCTTAGACAAACATTTTAAGTCAGCGATTTTAAATGTGTTCAAAGAACAAACTGTGTCTGTGTAATTAAAGGAAGCCATAGCGATGTTTTCTCACCAAACACAGAATACCAGCAGAGTAGACATTTTAAAAATAACCAAATCAAATAGAGCTTCTAAATTTAAAATAGACAAGTGAAGTGAGAAACATTTTGGAGGGGTTCAGTGGCTGACTTGAGTAGGCAGCATAAGAGTAAATGAGCTTAATGACAGAGCCACAGGCATCTCCAGGCTGAAGAATGATAGGAGCATGGAAAGATGGGAAAGATCTCAGAACTCTGTGAGGTACTACCGACTCTATCAATGCACACATGATGAGATTCCCTAGACAAGGGAAGAAGGAGAAGACAAGGTATTTGATGAAACAATAGCCAAAACTGTTGCTTACAACAACAACAACAACAACAACCCCCACCTTATTAATCTGTATATGCAAGAATCTCAATGTGTTTCAAAGTGGACAAACTCAGATCCCACACCAAGGCATATCCTAGTCAAAATGACAACAGCCAGATGTGTGGGCAGAATCTGAAAGAGCAGGAGAGAAAGAACTCTATCTAGAACTGAGCTTGGGTGAGATGATGCCTGCTTTATGGCAGCAGGAGCCAGAAGTAAGCAAGAAGATACATCCAAAGGCTGAAGGGAAAAGGTAAGAATTCTGTATCCTTCAGGGATGGGGGCAGCAGCACTGACCCCTCCAATGGAACTCTGTCCCCTCAGTATCTCCTTATCACCCCATCCTCTTGTCAGGCAAATCTGACCCAACCATAGAGGGCATTAACATTCCTCACCCATCTCCCTGTCTGTTTTCACCACACTTAAATGAAGTGCCTTAGCATACTTCAAATGTCCCCTTCCCCTGTCAGAAAGAATCCCGAGGGCAGAGATGATTACTGGAATCTTCCATTTATGGAACATCCCAAGCTTCTGCCCAGCCTAGCTGGTCCTCAACGAGCAACCTGCAAATATATTAATAGCACTTAAATGATTGTGAATGGACGGCCCCAAGGAAATGGTGTTCTCTGGGCACAACAGGACTGATGCACACCTGAACACACAGAGATTGTGACAACACAAGACCTGCCCATGTTCAAGACAGACAAAATCCCAACCTGGGGAGTGAAGTAGACACAAAGCCCAGTGGATTTGGGGAGGCAGATAAATGCCTTTTCCTCAGTGGACTGTCCAGACTCACGCTCAGAAGTAGTTGGCCAACACCAAATGGCTTCCATTTTTGTTATGTGTGCACTTTAAAAACATGTGAAAGAGAAAGAACATGAAGTTAGGTATATGGGCTGGGGGAGGAGCTTAGAAAGGGAAAGAATGTTTATTAAACCGTATGAAAAATTTAAAAACAAAAATAATAAAAATTACTGTGCATGATTGTAAACATGTGAAGCGTCATGTCCATGTCACAGATGGGAAATGGGCACCAGGAAGGCCTGACAGCCCCCTTGCTGTAGCTCATGCAGCAGGACTGCCATGCTACCCTTCAGTGTCACTCAGCCTGGCTTATCTTTGGTGGCACCCTCTCTTGTCTGCAAGAACTTTCATTTCTTTTTATTTGACATTTATAGTTCCAACAGAGGGGGCCTGGGGCGTGGTGTCTGGTTTCTGGAAGTCCTGGAGTTTGCAGGAAAGCTCTGAATATTTAACCAGCATATTTTAAGATAGACCTTGGGGCTAAAGAATGTTTAAAGCCAAAATCTAGATGATTTTCACCTCTCAGATATTTGCAGAATATATTTTTTGAAAGAACAATAGGAATTATTGCTTTAGAGTCTTAACATCTGTAGAAAATTGCGCATGTTCAAGACTGACTCCAGTTCTGCACTAAATAGGCATCAGGAGTACTAGGAGGGTATCATGGGGGGAATATGGACTCTCTATACTGTGACTTAGGCCTTTGGCTCAGGCGCTCTGATGGTCACATGCATCCGGGTAGCAGGAGGAGAAGAAAATGGTTGGTGGGGCGGGACATGTTCTTACTTAAAAGCCGGTCACTCTACTTCCTGCTCCTGGCCCCAGTGTAGATGCAGTTATGTGAGCACCCTGGGGAGGAAGCAGGTCTACTGGGCAGACAGCAGGAGCTTCCTATGTGGGTGACAGGTTAGGATGGGGGACAGCAAGCTCCAACAGCCCAGCAGCTAGCTAATCCCTCTGTAGCCAAGAGGTGTGCCTTGCAGCTTTTCTAAACCTGGCTCTTCTTGCCTGTAAGAGAAGGAGGAGGTTGTGCAGTGTGCTTTGAGAAGTCAGTGGGGGTGTGGATGGGAGAGGCTATGCAACTCTTAGGCCACGATTTTCTAAGCTACCAAGAAGAGGTGACCTGCATCCCCTTCCTCTTGCAGCATCCTGTTTGCAGACATCGTGGGTTTCACAGGTCTGGCGTCCCAGTGCACAGCCCAGGAGCTGGTGAAACTGCTCAATGAACTCTTTGGCAAGTTCGATGAGTTAGCCACGGTAAGCACTGTGTTTGCTTCTGTTCTGCTAGGCAAGGCAGCTTCTAGAGTGATGCTCTACCAAGCTGGCCTCTGCATCTGCAGCATAGGAGCCTCACCGGTCCACCTTAGGCCTAAGCCCTGTATCTGCACCTCACAGGCTCCTCTGGCGCCTCCCAAGGCATCCAAATAGAACCACGGCCTACCTGCTGCACTCAGCTCTGGCCAGCTGGCACTGCTCCTAGGACAACCACAGCTTTCTCTCTTCCTGAAGCAGCCTTGACTGTGCCTCTGCTGGAGCTGGCTTTGCCACCCTTCTGGGCTGGAAAATGTCTGCTTCTGCTTCCCCAGCCCCTGCTGAAGCCCCAGCTGCTGCTGCTGCTGCTACTGTTACTGCCAGCTTACTCCTCCTGCCCCTGTCCTGTTGACTCTAGGAATGTTGGGAATGCTGGATTCTTAACATTTGTCACATGTGGCATTTAAGACTCACTGAATGGTGGCACTCTGCCCTTAGGCTCTGTCCCTATGGAAGAGCCTGGCTTTCAGTCTTAAGAGTCCTCTGCACCTCTGGGACTTTATCATGTAGGCAGAAATCCCTTGTAGCTTATCCATCTTGTAGATCTTCATTGATTCCGGCTCCTAGCCTGTGTAGGCATGGGGCCACTTCCACAGGACATGAGCCATACCCTAGGAAGAGTGGGGACTACTGAGAGTGGGAGGAAGGGAGCAAAGGGTCAGGGTGGGGAGCATTTGGACATGTGATTTATTGGGGTGCTACCACCTGTATGAGCTTCCTGGGGTCTTAAATCCACCATTGATGCCCTTCAAGGTGGTGAGGGAGTATGTGGGATAGAGTCACATTCTTTTGCCCAGCCTCTGACCAGGTGAGGCATAGATACTGAGAAACTGAGGGATGGGGGCTGCCACAATCAGTGGAGCCAACAGGGAGTGATTTCTTGGTGGTGTGGGGTTGGGCGGCCAGTACTGGCTGTTAGCAGCCCAGAGCTGACACTTGTCAGAGCAGTAGAGTGCAGGTTGGATAATGAGACTCAGAGAGATGGGACATTGCATTGGCAAAGAAGAGGGAGCCAGTTCAGTGTTTGACTCTGGGAGGTGGGGGAAGAGAATAATGCCAAGCTTGCTTCAGTCAGCTGGGCAGAGAGATTAAGGTGGGATGGGTAGGCACCAAGGATTTTAGACAATACTCCCTTATCTTAGAGTCACTATTGCTGTGATAGAAACCATATCCAAAAGGAAAGGGTTTATTTGGCTTATCCTTCCACACCACAGTCCATCATTGAAAGATATCAAGGCAGGAACTTAAATAGTAAAGGAACCAGGAGGCAGGAGTTGATGCAGAGGCCATAGAGGGGTTCTGTTTACTAGCTTGCCCATCATGGCTTGCTCAGCCTGCTTTCTTATAGAACCCAGGACCACCAGCCCAGGATAGAACCACCCACAGTGGTCTGTGGTGTTCGCCCATTAGTCACTAATTAGGAAAATATCCTATAGGCCTGCCTACAGGCAAGTCTTATGGAGGCATTGTCTTAACTGAGGTTCCTTCCTCCCAGATGACGTTAGCTTGTATCAAGTTGACATACAACTATCTCCATTCCCTTTGTTGCTGGAGTGAAGATCCTGGAATTGAGCAGCAAAGTTGTCTATGTTCCTAAAGATTCCTAAGTGCTTTCTGGGGCATCCAAGGATGTCCTAGTCAGGGACTAGTCATAGAACTCCTAATTGGGAAAGACTTACTCCATCTGGGGAGAGGTATACTGTCTTGGTTGGTTGGTTGCTGAGGCTGCTTGTCTGTGAGGCCTCTGTAGCCTTGACTGGTTGTCCCTAGGTCTTCTCTCTCTCTCTCTCTCTCTCTCTCTCTCTCACACACACACACACACACACACACACACACAGACACACACAGACACATACACACACACACACACACACACAGACACACACACACACACACACACACACACACACACACCACCACCCCCAGTAGGGCTCTGCCTGTCCTCATATAAGCCACCCTCACCGTCTGAGGTGAGTCCCTGGATCTTGCTGTGGTACAAAGGATTTCTGGTCCCACATGACAGAGGGTTGCTGTGGGGAGAGCAGGAGAGCATGGCCAGCCTGCAGCTCCTCTGTGTCAGAAAGCACATTTTGACAAGGTCTGGGCTAGCTCTGAAGAGACACTGCAGCCTGGAGGTCCCACAGGTGACCAGGTGTTCCTGGGTCTGTATTTGATTTCTACATTTTACTAGGAAACTCATTCTTTGGAGGCCTCTGATCAGAGGAGTCAAAGTTGGTTCTACCAGGGCCTTTGTACTTTCTTATGCCCTGAATTTGTGCTGCCTAAAAGTCAGAGGGCTAGGTCCCCGAGGCCAGCATCTTCCCCAAAGGGAGCCAGTTTCAGTCAGCTTCAGGCATCTGCCCTTCCCCTTGCAAACGTCCCTGGAACTCACGTTGGTTTCCTGCAAGGCACCTGCTTTGTGTCCCCGGCTCTCAGTGGTGGCTATATAAGTTGCAGACAGTAAGCCTAGAAGAGCCTTCAGTGGCTGCTACATGAGCATAGATGACTTGACCATGTTTTCTGCCCAGCCTGGGCCAGTGCCCTACAAAGGGTGGATGACTTACTTTTCATGAATCACTTAAGGATTGTCACATTGGTGTCATATCTAGAAAAGTCTTTATCTAGCCAGGATTGTATATATCTCCTACCCATCGTCTCCTCTGGGAGTCGTGTAATTTAAGGCTTTCCTCTCTGTTGTCTCTGTTCCTTTTCATCAGCATGCACGGCTCCAGCCCCATTTGTTTTGTAGCTTTTGATTGCTATAGAGACTGCAGTGCAGCGCCATGTTGGGTGATACCCCTGGCCTCCTGGCTAAGGTGTCCCCTGATCACTTACATCGCTGCCACTGTTGGGGTCCCCATGGGTTCCTCGTATAGCACTCCCAGGCCAAGCTGCTACAGCTTTTATTCCTGGGGACGCTCTTTCAAATAGCACAACTCCCAATTCTAGACAGAAGCCAGATGTGTCATTCTGGCTATAGACTGCCTTCAGAATGCCCTGGATTTGGCTGGGGCAGAGAGCTCCAGGTGCCTGAGAAACTGGGCATTCAGAACTTTACAGTTCCCACAGCTGACTTGGCTCCCCAGTGACTTAAGGAGAATCACGTCCCATAACACAAAGTTGTCTTGTAATGTACTAGTTTGTTCCCGGGAATATGTGATTGAGCTCAAGAGAGCATTTTCAGAATTGTTTTTCTAGACAAAGTGCTTTCAGTGGGGCCTGTTTGGACTTGAAGCACCCACCCACCAAGGTACCAGTAAGAGCCCAGCTGAGATCTCAGAGGCTGGTGGGAGGAAGAATGTGCTGTGTCACTGTGTGCTGATGCCATCATAGTGATGACTGTGGATACACTGAGGACTCTGCTGTGGTGGTGGGGCACAATAACCAGTACCCCATTGCTGGCAGAAGATGGACCAGTGGGAACAGACGTCATCCCCTTGCCTTGGGGCTGGGCCTTTCTGTCTTGTGACCTTCTGTCCTCAAAATCAAGGTAGAACTGTAGGAGCATCAACTGAAAGTTTTAGATTTGGTTGCACTTGATCAGAGTAGAAAGTGGCCTGGGTCTACCCTGTGACAGGCAGGCCAGGGTACCATGTCATATTCATTTCTAAGACAGAGGAGAAGCTGATAGGATAAAGCCAACTCTTCAGGGCCTCATGGTTTCAAAGCCTGTTTCCTAAGAAAGAACTGGTACCCTTCTTTCAAAGTCACAAAGGCCATTGCTGTGAGGGCTTGCTTATGGCCTCTGAACTTTTCTCCAGCTATCTGTAGAGCAGAGACGCCGCTGGCCCACCAGTTCATCTTATCATTTTGTGTGGCTGTCATTGGGCAAGCCACACTCATTTCCAAGTCAACTCTGAGGTCCGAGTTACTACTAAGGAGCTTGGCACACAGCAGAGGCTCCATGAGTTTAATCAAGTGAGACAACACAGCATCCGAGGTGTCTGCTTCAGTGGCCTCTGGACTCACTGACCTGGGATCTGAGAGCAGAGGACCTCAGAGGGTGCCCATAAATGAAGGGCATCAGAAAAGGGACTCAGCTGTCTAAGCCTGCCATCCATGGCTGCAGCAGCCTCCCGTGCAGATGCTGAGCAGGCTGGGAGCAGAATAGCATTATGGAGACAGCTTGCTGCTGCTTGCATCTGCATTTCCTGAGGGCTCTGTTTCCCAAGTGTGACAAGCACTAAGCTCCCTCCTTCACCGTTTTCTATCCTAAGGCTGTGAGAGGCTGGGTGAGCCTCTGGGAGGAATGTCAGTGCAGATGTGGCTCACAGAAATGTCTGGAAAGAAGCAGCCCTCTGACCAGCCTTTGCAGGCGATGTGGGTGTCATGTGGGAGTGGGGTGTACTCCCAATCTGGGGTATCCATTCTGTAACTGTTCAGCCTTGACAGAGGACAAGGCAAGATCTTGACTTTCCTGTAAATTCTCTTCCCACTAGGTGGGTTCTTTGTTGTTACTTTGCTGGGGACTCAAAGGGTGGCTTCCAGAGCCTGATCCAGAACCACTCATCCAAGTCCCAAATCCCAGCAAATATTCATTTCACTATCTGGCTTTTGTGGCCAGTATCTGGGAGCGACTTGCTAAAGCATGTGCTTATGTGCAGGACACTGGTGCTGGTAGGGGGGACCTCAATTTCGCCTTCCTTGACCTCCCCAATCTTCCTCTAATCCAATTGAGACTCGCCTTCACAGCTTCAGGACTCTGCTTTCATATACCCGTCCTGGCCCCAGGCCAGCCATAGCCTCTGGGGAGCCTGCACAGTCCCTGGAGTTGCTGTATTTCCTGCATGCTCATGGGTAGCCTTGCCAGGCCTAACTGGGTCAGGAAGATAGGAGAACTCCCTCCATCCCCACCCAAGGGAGGCATAGTACCTGTGAGTCTGGTGTCTTTGGGGAAAGATGTTTTTTGAGAAAAGTCTATCTTGTGTGGGAGACTTTGTGAACAAAGGAAGTCATAGTCTTCCTGACTTGCTTCAGGCTCCTAACAAACAGGGCCCCAAGTGTGGCTCCTGAGTGGCTGCCCTTGAGTGATGTCCACAATAAGGGGTGCAGGGTGATGGCTGTGTTCACTGCTGGGTGCTGCCTAAACATCACACGTCCTGCATCAGTTTTCTCTTGGGGCACACCTTCTGAAGAACAAGCCTAGCTCTCCTTTCTGCTTCTCTGGCTCCTCATTCCCTGCTGTTCTAGTGGTGTGGAGGGCCCTTCAGAGAAAATACTCTATCGCCTGGAAGCATCCCATTGTCTGGCTGAATCAAAGCTTGTTGTCTGTTCACAGCCTGACGGGCATCTGGGCTATTTCTGGGCTAGGTTACACCAAATAAAGCTGCTGCGAGCATCTGTGTGTAAGGGTTTCTGCGGGCGAGTGCTTCCCGTTTTCTTGTGTAAATACGTAGGAGTAGGCTCCAACAAAGTGTGCTGAGTTTATTACGTTTAACATTTTAAGAAATGAGCCCAGTACTTTCCAGACTGCCTATTGCCATCTCCTGTCTGTAGCCACGATGTTTGCGTTCTCGTTTCTCTGCATCTTTGTCTGCTGCTGTGGCTAGGTTTTTAAGTGGGTGTGTGGTCTCCCTCGTAACAAATCATGAGTATCTTTTAACTGCTTATTGGCCATCCATGTGTCATCTTTGGATGAGTAGCCAGTCAGGGGCTTTCCACCATCCTTCTTTTTAAATTGGGTTGGTTGAAAACTATTGTCTATTATTTATAAGGTTATATGCCAATTAAAACAGTCTCTAAAATGTTAAGAAACAGACAAAATATAAAGATTGAACTGAACAACAGTTGGTCAACCCTTAGACTATGTAAATATTGAATTTTTTTGGTTTTACTTCTCTGAGGATTCATTCTATGGATTGTTGTGACACTAACATTATACAATGTTTAATTTCATAAAAAAATCAACACACTATATACATAGGCAAACACATATGCATAAGCCTGCGTACATACTACTCATATATAGTTAATATGCTAAAATACATGAAACCCCAAAGAGAAAAGAAACATGTAAAATAGACAAAAGCACTAGAATATAAAATGGAATTTCCCTCACAAAATCAGAGTTATAGACGTAACCTAAAAGCAAACAATCATAGAACCCCAGAGAAAGCCGCACATGCCATCCATAGGGAAAGGGAGTTTACTGCCTTCAGAGTAAGCCCGTTTGTTCAGTAGATGATGTCTTGGTCGCTGTCTTACCTCTCCTTCTTACTTCCTGGGGAAATAGAGAGGAAGGTAAACGGTTTCTGTCTGACCCACCACACACATGCAGAGCTCCCTCCCTCAGAGCAGCGATGGTCCCTGGAATTTGTCACATAACCTGCACTTGTCAGTCTCCTGTCTGTGTTTTCTTGTGATTCAGCCAATACTGTCTCAAAGCTGGCTAGAGATATGATCTGACCAACATTCGTAGGGAAAGTAGGGAATATGTACAATAAGTATTTAGGAGCGAATCAGATAAATTCCACTTACCCTGTCCTGTATGCTTTACCTAGAGATACCTGGAGTCATACAACAGTTGTCCTTTTTCATTCTTTCTTTCTTCATAATTTACTTTTTATTCACTTTTAAAATTTTTAATTGTTTTAGTTAGGGGTTCACTATGTTGTCTGAGCTGGCCTCAAAGTCATATCAGCCTGTCTTAGCCCTCTGAATGCTGCTGAGGTCATCACTGTGTGTCATTGTGCCCCACCTCAAACTTTATAATGGTCCACAAGCAAACCCTTCTTCAGATACGTGACTGTGACTTTTTGTAGGTTTTGTTCCTTCTAATAGTATAGCCTTAAGAGTAGGAGATTTTAAATTGTGTATCTGCATGGCATTTATGTATTCATTCATTCTTTTATTTAATGAATTGCCAATTTTGTGTTGTGTATGAACTATCCTTGCCCAATGTCTATCATTATGCTGGCTTCTCAAGATCTCTCTGCCTCTGCTGACTCCTGCAGATCACCCCAGTCTGGCCTCCCTCCGCCTTCCTGTCTGTGCACTTGTCGATCACTTTTCCTCCTCCCCTTCCTCCATGGCTTTCCCCACCCCCATCCTGAGGGCTTTCCCTATTTCATATCTTTAACTAAATCACATCTATGGAGATTCATCTTTTTATTGCCTAGTTAAGGTGATATCATGGATATTTTGGGGTGATATATAGAGTATATTTATATACACACACATATATATACACACACATATATATATACACACATACACACATATATGTTATATACATGTATACACACACACACATACACACACACACACACACACACACACACACAACTCCACACACTCCTTGCTCTGTATTTTGGTCTTTTGCTGAAAGAAATGAGACTGGCTATTTTAAGGAGTTAGTTTAGCAAGAAGCTAAATAACAAAAGTTCCATAATATATATAAAAAAAAATCTAGCCTGGTGCCTAGCACAGAACTGACATGCAATGAAGATAATAATAATAATTGCTGTGTTTACCAGGGAGCCATGCACACATGAGGTCATCTGTTAGAACAGCACAAATATCTGGAATTTCAGTGTGAAAAAGATTAGCATATTCTCTCCAAAGATATTAGCTCATTTTTCTTTAATCCCATCAGGTTCTTAATTCATAACCAGATAATGTTTGCTGCAGAAAATGTCCATTTGCTAGCTGAGTCTGTTTTAGAAAACTGTCAATTAACTGCTATCTCACTACCACAGTGATTAAATCAGACCCCAGCTCTGTAGAGGTTCACTCTTTCTGCTACACATCAGCTGTGATTTGATTTCCTGCCCCCTTCCCCCTGCACACACACACACACACACAGAGAGATGAAGAAGAGTTCCTTAAACAGGGACTGGCTACATAAAGGCTCAGACTGGATCGGGGCTGGCAGAATAGATGAACGCAGTTACTCTTTATTTTTGTCAGGTCTGTCCAAACTGAAAGCAACCATCCTCAGAAACCCAAGTAGATCCACTATCAAATACAATGTAGCTCTTGGAAAATCTCTGTGTGTTTCATGTTCTCCATAACTTTACAAAGACATTGTTCTTAGGGGAACACAGTGGCAGAGAAGAGCAGCTAATCTTGATCCCTTGTTTTGTTTGCCCGCTACCTAAGTGGAGCCTGCACCAGCCAGTAGGGCTAAATAAATCTTATCAAGCTGTTAGCCTCACCGAGGTCCTAAGACTTCCCAATACTGTTTAGGATACATTTTGAGTTAACTTTTCTATATGACCTGAGGTATAGATCAAAGATTTTTATTTGCCAGTAGGATCTCAACATTTTGCTGGGAAGACTAGCCACTTGTCTATTCATCTTGTCAGATATTTAGGAAACTCACTTTTCCATATGTAGCTGGATATGAGTCTTTCTAGATTTTCAATTCTATTCCATTGCTCCTTGTGTCTGTCTTAACACCTAGCTATACCTTGGTCCTATAGCTTCATGGCAGTCTGTGATGAGGTCTTAGGATCCCACAAACTGTGGTGTTCTTTTTCAAAGGAGAATCAGGCTACTTCAAGCCCTGCACTTTTTTAATTAAAAAATTTTAGAATTATCTCTGATTCTACAACAAAGGCTACTTGTTAAATCCACACCATGAATCTGGTGAGAACCAGTACCTAGAGCTGTAGACAGCTGACTCACAGCATAGCTCAGCTCTCTGTTCTGGAGCTGTAGAGACAGCTGACTCACAGCATAGCTCAGCTCTCTGTTCTGGAGCTGTAGAGACAGCTGACTCACAGCATAGCTCAGCTCTCTGTTCTGGAGCTGTAGAGACAGCTGACTCACAGCATAGCTCAGCTCTCTGTTCTAGAGATGCAGACAGCTAACTCACAGTATAGCTCACTTCTCTGTTCTAGAGCTGTAGAGACAGCTGACTCACAGCATAGCTCAGCTCTCTGTTCTAGAGCTGTAGAGACAGCTGACTCACAGCATAGCTCAGCTCTCTGTTCTGGAGCTGTAGAGACAGCTGACTCACAGCATAGCTCAGCTCTCTGTTCTAGAGATGCAGACAGCTAACTCACAGTATAGCTCACTTCTCTGTTCTAGAGCTGTAGAGACAGCTGACTCACAGCATAGCTCAGCTCTCTGTTCTAGAGCTGTAGAGACAGCTGACTCACAGCATAGCTCAGCTCTCTGTTCTGGAGCTGTAGAGACAGCT